>NW_006408565.1:7198031-7239111 GCF_000296735.1 Chrysochloris asiatica | reverse complement strand
TGGTGCTTGAGGAAGATATCCTGGAGAGATAGGGTGGGTAGTGGAGGGCCTTGAGTTTCTGAGTCTGCCAGTTTCTCTCCCAAGGAACCTGAAATTGGTCTAAAGCTGTGCCTACAACCCGCCTACACTTAGGTGTTTGATTTGGGAAGTCATTGTGCCCGCCCCTGGCCTCAGTTTCCCCTTCTCCTTACCATTATTGGGTGCTTACTATGTTGGGCTCTTTATAGGCATTCCCCCACCCGGACTTCCTACCTCCCACTAACCTGGAACAGTCCTGGAGTGGCTCTGTGTGATAAGCACTGGACTGCTAGCGTCAAAGTCAGCGGTTCAAATCCATCAGTTGCTCCTAGGAAAACCGGTCACTTTCGACTCAGCGTATTGGCTGGTGGGTGGTGGGTTTGAGGCGCTGACCTTGGGGTTAGCTTTTCAATGCTTATCTTAGGTCATACCAGGAAACCCTATACAAGGTCGACAGTACTTAACAACAACAACCTGGAAGGGAATAGGGAGGCTAAGCCTACCTCCCTGCACTGAGTTGATGTTGTGTATGTAAACTGATAAGTAAGCAAGACAACTGGGCTTGGAGTTAAAGGATTTTGTTCCATGCGCAGAAGCAAGTGACTGAATTTAGAGTTTGTTTTCTCCTCCATATAATGGGAATAATACGCATCCTTCAAGGTGGTTGTGAGGATTCGATGAAATAATGGTGGTGGTGGTTATGTGCCGTGGAGTCGGTTCTGACTCACAGCGACCCTGTACAGGGTTTCTGAGGCTGTAAATCTTTGTAGGAGCAGAAAGCCTCGTCTTTCTCCTGAGGAACAGCTGGTAGTTTCGAACTGCTGACCTTGAGGGTTAGAAGCCCAATTCGTAACCACTACACTACCAGAGCTCCTTTTTGGCTAGTAGTCACGTGCTTAACTGTTTGCATCACACAGGGAGGGTCTCAACCTTCCCATCTTTAGTGCAAATAAAAATCATCCAAGGCCCCACCTTAACCCAAAATCCCAAACTTGCCATGGAGTCCATTCCAATTTACGAAGACCCCATGTGTTACAGAGTTGTTGTTGTGAAGTGCCATTGAGTTGGTTCCGACCCATAGTGACCCTGTATAGGGTTTCTGAGGAGCAGCTGGTGAGCTTGAACCACCGACCTTGAAGTTCAAATGGCTTTGCAGTCTGGCACATTAACCCACAGCGCCACACCAGGACTCTGTGTTACAGAGTAGAACTGTAGAATCTCGGGGAGACGTCGAAGAATCTGCATTTTTATAAGTGCCCCAAAATATTCTGATGCAGGTGGCCCAGGAGACCAGTTGAAGAAAGACTGAGGCAGGGTTTTGAAGGGTTAAGGGAGAGAGTTCCATTTGCTGGACTTTACTGACCTGCCACTTGCTAGAGCCTTACCTCTGAAGAAAGGACAGCAAAGTGCTGTGATTAAGGATGGGGGGCTGGGTTGGGGAAAACCTGGCTTTCAATCCTGACTCTACCACTTTCTAGCCATTTGGTTTTAGACTAGTCACTTGACTTTTTTGTGTCTCCATTTCCTTATCCTTAACATGAAGGAAATGGAGATGGTAGTATCTATTTCAAGGTCCTTGTGAGGATCAAGTGAGAGAGAGATGATTCACTTGAAGCAATGCATCATTTAGCACAATGCTTGGCACAGAGAGGATTTGATAAGTCTCATGGGGGTCATTGTGAAGATTTAATGAGAAAGTTTAGATGTTAAGCACTCAGATTAGAATCTGGTACACAGCAAGTGCTCAATAAATGTCAGTGCTTGTTTTTATTCTTAAAGAAAGTTGCTGTCCCAGGATAGGTAATCTCACAATTGTACACTCACTGATCCTGTTCATGGTGACATGTGGGGCTACTTATGCTGGGAGGTACAAAAGTTGCCTTCTGCTGGAAGTTTCCCTAGGTGACACTGAGCCACTGAAATGATCTTTCCTACCAAATTGACTCCTTCTCCAGAATTCCCTGGCCAGGATGCCTGGAGAATCATCCAGCAGATCTCTCCCCTCAGCTCTGGAATTTGTTCCTCCTCTATCCCTATCACCCTCACTTTCAGTCCAACCATTTTTGCCTAGTCAACAAATTTCTTGACTGAGATTTTTTACCCTCATCTCTCCATCCTCACTTTTTTCTTTTCCTGGTTTCCAGAATGATTTTTTTTTTCTGTAACAAAAAGATCAGATTTTGTCTTTCCTTTGCTTAAAAAGCTCTTCCATGACTTGGAACACTTAGGATAGCTACCGTGCTTTGTAGAACACAAGGAATCATTGACATTTTAAATTCAACATTGTGAAAAGCAAGCAAAAAAAAAAAAAAAAGTCCCCAAACATATGATTCTATGTGAATTCTATGATTCTTTCACACAATTGACATGCACCAAAATCTTCAGAAAAATGTATGAAGGAAAAACACCTTAGACCTGAGGAACTTCTATTCAGTTCAATTTAATCTGCTTGCTTACAAATTAGGAAAACATAGTTATGATTTTAATTTAATGGCAGAACCTCTCAGTTTGGATTGAGGAAAACCTGGTTTGAGAACCATTGACTCAGAGGTTCAAGTCCAATTGTCCTGGCCTTGCATTTAAGTTCTGACTCCCACCCCTGTCTTTGTGGCTTATCTCTTGCCATGGGACCATGATTTCACTGCACCTGTTGCGTACCTTTCCCAGTACTTCCTTGTCTTGTACTGTTATTCAGACTGTACCTTTTGCCTGAGATGCCCTTTCCTGCCTTGCCTGTATGAAAAACTCTAGGTTTATATATAATTTCCTTAATGCTATTTCCCAACCTCCTACTGCCTTTGCGCTTCCTTGGCATTTTCTGGACTGGTTTTTATGGCCTTTAGGACATTGCCTCTTAGTTATTTATGTGCCTACCTCCTCCTCCAGGCAAGAGTGGGGCCATGTTTGGTTCGTTTCCATGATGCCAGCATCCAATATGGGGCCTGGCAAAAGAAGTTTCATAAATGTTCAATGAGTTGCTGGTAATTGAATTTCCTTGTGACCTTGTGTGGACTGTGGTGCTGTCTCCTTTTCCTTAGATCTGGGCAGGTCACTCCGGGCCAGGAGACGCTCTCCTTCCCTTCCTTCTATCCAGGATGATCAAACCAAATCCCAAACCCATGGCTGTGGAGTTGATTCCACCTCATAGAGACCCAATAGCGCAGAGTACAACTGCTTCAGAGAGTTTCTCAGGCTGTAAATCTTTACGGGAACAAGATCGCCTCATCTTTCTCTTCCAGAGTGGCTAGTATCTCACAGAGTGACCTTGCAGTTAGCAGCCCAACGTGCAAGCCACTATGCCACAGGGCTCGTTTCCAGGCTGATACAGATTACAAAGCAGAGCAGTGTTTTCTTCTATGTCCTTACTCTCTCTCGTCTTCTCCTGTACAAGGAGTAGCAGGTTTTAGGATTAGATTGAGGTTTGAGCCCTGCATCTACCATTTATTAGCTGTGTGACCTTGTTCCAGTGCCTTACGCTCTCTGAGCCTCAAGTTCCACATTCAGGATGGGTGGTTACTCCCTGACAGGAGGCTTTCCATGAGTGTCCACTGGCTCTGTGGACATTCTCTTTTCCCAGTCATCAGTTTAAGTCTTCTCTCCTGGGTAACTTTCTTTGTCTTTCCTTGTGGTTCCAGCAGCACCCTACTTTAGTGTCTTTCCTGCCCTGTTCTGATGTCGTTGTCAGTGGCCAGTGAGATCATTCCAACTCATAGTTACTCCACATGTGTAGAGTAGAACGGTTCCACAGGGTTTTCAGGCGGTGACCTTTTGGAAGCAAATCACTAGGCCTGTCTTCCAGGTGGCTCAGTGTGGGCTTGAACCACTAACCTTTTGGCTAGTATTTGAGTACTTAACCATTTGTGCCACTCATCACTTTTCATTATCTTTGCTTCTCTGTGTGTGTGTGTCTCAGTTTCTCTCTGTTGAATTCTCTGCCTCTGGTTCCTGCCTGCTCCGACTCCTTTGACCCCTCTCCCATCTTAGCCTGCAGCTTAGCAGTGCTCACAGGAGAGGAGAGTAAAAGCCTGGAATCCTTAGCTCTTCCTCTTCTCTCCTCGGGGCAGGGCTGAGTGTGCCAACCTCAGTGTGGAGCCAGCCAGCTGGGCCCTGGGGAGTGGAGGCAGGGCACAGGAAGAGCCTGGATACACATTGAAACTTTAGGATCCAATGTCACTGCTTATCAGCATATCCTACCCTTCTCTGACCCGGAGGAGGAATATGGTATCCTTCCTCTGCTTCCCCAGTCTGTTCTCCACTCAGCTGCTCCGGAGACTTTAATGCTTCGATGGCTTTCCACTGCTTTTAAGGTTTAACCCAAAGCCCCTTCCATGCCCCCATTTCTGTGTCTGACCTAGAGGCCGTCAGCGGCCCCTGGCTCCCCTCGCCTTCCCGCTCACCCCACTCCAGTCACTCTGACTTTCTCCAACTAACTCCCACTGTGCACTGCTGTCCTCTGACAGCAAAGTTCTACCTCGTTGATTTGCATGAGGTTGGGTTTTTCTTAAAAGGAATCCTGGTGGTGCATTGGGTTAAGCATCAGGTTGCTAACCAAAACAGTTGGTGGTTCGGAGCCACTGGCCACTGTGATGATTTGCCAACATTTTCTCCAAAGCCCTATGGAGCTGTTCTACTTTGTCCTATAGGAGCTTTGTGTCAGAATCAACTGGATGGCTGTGGGTTTGGTGTTTTGGGCTCTTTCTTATACTTCAGGTCTCTGAGTCTCAAATGTCACATGTTGCCTCCTCAGGGAAGCCCTCTCATTCCACCTAATTTAAACTAGATTCCCACCATCTTCTTAAAAAAAAAAACACCCCAAAATTGAGATGAAAATATGCACAACAAAACAATGGCTAATTTAACAATTTCTACATGTATAATTCACTGATATTGATTACCTTCTTTATGTTGTGCAATTTTTTCCCCCAAGTAATTCCACCACGATTAGCATAAACTCAAAGCTTTCTAAGTAAAACCTTCCCCTTTCATTTCTGGTAACTGCAAATAATTTTTGGTTTCTGTATATTTGCATATTTCCCATGTTGTTGTTGTTGCTGTTACGTGTCATTGAGTCAGTTCCATTTGTCCATTTGCAACTGACTTATTTAGCTCAGCATGTTTTCATCCTATGGTGTCATGCATCACGATCTTATTTCTCTTTGTGTTCTGAGTAATATTCCATCATGTGTATATACACCACATTTGACTTATCCATTCACCTGTTCATGGGCACGTTCGTTATTTCCACAGTTTGACTCTTGTGAAAAGTGCTTCAATGAGCACTTTTCTTGTTGTTTTCTTATTGTTCAATACCATCGAGTCAGTTCTGAGTCATACTGACCCTATATAGGGTTTCTGAGGAGGAACTGGTGAATTTGAACTGCCAACCTTGAGATTCAAACCGACTTTGTGGCCCAGTGCTTATCTTACAGCACCATGACAGTGCAGTGTGCATTGCTGTTGTTGTTAGGTGCCAATGAGTCGGTACCAACTCATAGCGACCCTATGCACAACAGAACAAAACACTGCCCGGTCCTGGGCCAACCTCATAATTGTTGCCACTCTGAGTCCATTGATGCTGCCACTTTGCCCATCCATCTTGCTGGGGGTCTTCCTCTTTTTCTCTGACCCTTCACCTTACCAAACATGATATCCTTCTCCAGCAACTGGTCCCTCCTGACAATATGGCCAAAGTTTGAGAGATGAAGTTTGGCCATCCTGGCCTCCAAGGAGCACTCTGGCTGCACTTCTTCCAACACATATCTGTTTGTTCTTTTGGCAGTCCATGGCATTTTCAATTTCTCCTCAAACACCATAACTCAAAAGCATCAGTTCTTTCATATTCACTGTCCAGCTTTCACATGCATATGAGGTTATTGAAAATACCATGGCTTGGGTCAGGCACACCTTAGTCCCCAAGCTGACATCTTTGGTCTACAACACTTTAAAAGGTCTTGTGCAGCAGATTTGCCTAATGCAATACGTCCTTTGATTTCTTGACTGCTGCTTCCATGAGTGTTGATGGTTAATCCAAGAAGATGAAGTCCTTGACAACTTCAATCTTTTCTTCATTGATAAGAATGTTGTTTACTGTTCCAGTGGTGAGGATTTGGTTTTCTTTACATTGAGATACAATCCATATCAAAGGCTGTGGTCTTTGATCTTCATCAGTAAGTATTTTTAGTCCTCTTTACTTTCAGCAAGCAAGGTTGTATCATCTGCATATCGCAGGTTGTTAATGAGTTTTCCTCCAATCCTGATGTCATGTTTTTCTTCATAGAACCCAGCTTCTCAGATTATTTGCTCAGCATACAGGTTGAATAAGTCTGGTGAAAACATACAACTCTGTCGCGCACCTTTCTTAATTTTAAAATCATTCAGTGTTCCCATGTTCTGTTCAAATAACTGCCTCTTGGTCCATGTACAGATTCCTCATGAGCACAATTAAGTGTTCTGGAATCCTTATACTTCACAACGAGCATTTGTGCCCACCATATATTCTTTATCACAAATACCATCAATGTCCTTCAGAATAGTCATCTTGAGTTATAATTACGTATTTATTTGCATGCTTGCCATTGAACTCCACTAGGATGTAAAATTCATGAGGACAGAGGCCATGTCTACATGTATTCATTCAACATTTACCGAGCACTAACATGGTATTTTCAATAACCTCATATGCATGCAAAAGCTGGACAGTGAATAAAGAAGACTGTAGAAGAATGGATGCTTTTGAGTTATGGTGTTGGAGAATATTGAAAGTGTCATGGGCTGCCAAAAGAACCAATAGATCCGTTTTGGAAGAAGTGCAGCCAGGTGCTCCTTGGAGGCCAAGATGGCCAAACTTTGTCTCTCATACTTCAGACATATTGTCAGGAGGGACCAGTCGCTGGTAAGGTGGAGTCGTTTGGTAAGGTGCAGGGTCAGAGAAAAAGACGAAGACCCCCAACAAGAAGGATTGGCCAGGTGGCAGCATCGATGGACTCAAGCATGGCAACAGTTGTGAGGTTGGCCCAGGATCAGACAGTGTTTCGTTCTGCTGTGCATAAGGTCACTATGAGTCGGTACCAACTCAATGGCACTTAACAACAACAACAACAACTACTGGAGTCCTGGTGTGGTGCTGCAGGATAAGCACTGGATCGCAAGGTTGGTGGTTCAAACTTACCAGCTGCTTCTTGGAAATTTCTATACAGGGTCGCTATGAGTCGAATCTGACTCAATAGCACTTAACAACAGCTATTACACATCAGATTTTAGGCACCAGGATACAAGATCATGCCCTTGTCCTCAGGGAATTCATATTCTAGGTGGTGGTGGTTGTGTGGTGTTGAGCTGGTTCCAACTCATAGTAACCCTGCATAGGGTTTCTGAGGCTGTAAATCTTTATGAGAGCAGAAAGCCTCTTCTTTCTCCCTCAGAGTGACTGGTGGATTCAAACTGCTGACCTTGTGTTAGGAGTCCAACTCATACCAGGGTTCCTCACATTCTAGAGATAAAGACAAATACTAAACATGCTACATAGTAAATGCTCAGTTTAAATCTAACTAAAAATCTAATCTTTTTCTGTTCCCCTTATCACTCTGTCATCTATCATAGAATTTAATTTTATTTTGGTTATTCATTGTTTCTGTCTTCCCATTAGAATGTAAAATCCATGAGAGTAGAGTTCTCTGTGTGTTTTATATCTCAACCCTGTCTCATCGTAACTGCTGAATAAATGAACCAGTATTGAGTAAGAATTTGTTGAATGAATGGGTTTCCAAATGGGAGCCAGGTCTCAATTCTGATTTACTACAAGTCAGATGGCCTTGAATCAACTCCTGGTACTTCTCTATATTAATGCGTGGCATTGGGAAGGTGACTTCCTTTCTCTGGGCCTCAGTTGCCTCAATTATGCAATGGTGATAATAATACTAATTTTTAATAGGAGAGAAAAGATTGAAGTTGTCAAAAATTTCATTTTGTTTGGATCCAGAATCAACATTCATGGAAGTAGCAGTCGAGAAATCAAATGACATATTTCATTCGGTGAATCTGCTGCAAAAGACCTCTTGAAAGTGTTAAAGAACAAAGACATCTCTTTGAGGACTTAGATGCACCTGAGCCATGGTATTTTCAATCATCTCATATCCATGCAAAAGGTGGACAATGAATAACAAGACCGGAGAAGAATCAATGTATTTGAATTATGGTCTTGGTGAAGAATATTGAATATACCATGGACCACGAGAAGAGCATAGTATATTCAATATATACCATGGACTACCATACCAGAAGGATAAAGGAGTACTGGTAGTGTAGTGGTTATGAGTCAGGCTGCCAACCTCAAGGTCAGCAGTTCGAAACTACCAGCGGTTCCGCGGGAGAAAGATGAGGCTTTCTGCTCCCGTAAAGAGTTACAGCCTCAGAAGCCCTGTGCAGGGTCACTATGAGTCAGAACTGACTCCACGGTACTTAACAACAACAACCTTCAGAAGGATAAGCACTCAATTGTAATGTCAGTTTGAACCACAAGGTTGCTCATCCGGAACCTGATACAGCATCACTTTGAGTTGGAACCGACTTGACTGTACTTAACAACAACAAACCAGAAAAACACACAGATCTGTTTTGGAAGAAGTACAGCCAGGTTGTTCCTTGTAAGAGATGATGGTGAGATTTTGTCTCACACGCTTTGGACATGTTATCAGGAGGGACCGTCCCTGAAGGACATTTTGCTTGGTAAAGTGGAAGGTCAGTGAAAAAGAGGAAGACACTCAAGGAGATAGGTTGACACAGTGACTGCAACAATGGGGCCAGACATAACAATTGTGAAGATGGTGAAGGACCAGGTGGCATTTCCTTCAGTTGTAGATAGGGTGGCTATACATTAGTAACAAGAGAACAAAAAAAAGAACAATCAGGTTATGGAGAGGATTAAATGAATACATGTGGGTGAATCACATATGTGGTGTCTGGCCTTAGCTATAATGACTGGGGAGTTTGTAAAGGCACGTCTTGGGCTGTTGTTGTGTTGAGCTACACCTTGTGGTTCAAATTGACCTTGCGTGGGGGTCATATAGTGTATCGCCACACTCGGGTTGTTGTTGTTAGGTGCCATCGAGTCGGTACTGACCCATAGCGACTTTATGCACAGCAGAATGAAACACTGCCCAATCATGGGCCAACCTCACTACTGTTGCCACGCTTGAGTCCATCCATGCAGCCACTTGGCCAATCCATCTTGTTAGGGGTCTTCCTCTTTTTCTCTGACCCTCAACCCTACCAAACATGATATCCTTCTCCAGTTTCTGGAGAGGCTCACATACAAGTACTCACGTTGGGTAGCCAGAATGCAGAAGACTAAGGGAGGCAGCCTTCACACTATGAAGGACTTTATAAACACGAACGTGTGGTAGCTAACAGAGCCCACGGTCCTTGAAGGGAAGCATCCATGTACATTTGTAGGGGTCAAGGTAGAAGTAATTCTTCGTTGATATTGGACAGAGAAGTCGTTGTTCCTGAGAGCGCCAAGCAGGAGTAGACCTGGGCAATAAGCGTGCTCGTCAGAGGTCAATGCCCAGTCAGTGCGGAGGTCGGTGCGCATCTAAGCCCAGATGCAAGACCGCTAGGCGGTGGCGCGGGAGTGGGGGAAGGGCTCACCAGGACCCGCGGGCGGCCGGACGGGACAGTAGTGCGTCCTGTGACCAGCAGGGGGCGCCGCGAGACCGCAGAACGCTCGGCCGGGCCTGACGTCAGCCCCCCGCTCGCTCGGGCTCCTGCTCTGGACTCCGCGCCAGTCCCTCTCCGCGCCGCGCCGCGCCGCTCCGGCTTGCCTCGGGCTCGGCTCTGGCTCCCGTGGCGGCGCCCTCTGCGCCGGGCCCCGAGGCAGGCGACAGCGCATCATGGCCCGCGCCCAGGCTCTCGTCCTGGCGCTCACCTTCCAGCTCTGTGCGCCAGAGACCGAGACTCCGGCAGGTAAGCGCGCGGCGGTCGGACCGAGCTTGCCCCGTTGAACCCTCTGGGCCCGTGGCGTAGCTTAGAAGAAAGTGTAAATGTGGGGTGAGTGGGCGCTGGGAGCGTGCTTTCTTGTGTGTCTGAGTGTTGGGTGTGCGACTGTGTGCACAGGGTGTTGCGTGCCCGCGAATGTTGTGTGTCCGTGAGTTATGTGTGCAAGAAAAGGTGCTGTGTATGTTCTGTGACTACGAATATGTTCCGTTAGTGTGTGCATGAGGCATTGGGTGTGCGCTGTCAGTGTGTAGTGTTTGTGCAGCCGAGTGGGTTGTGTGTCTGTTGTATGTGCATCTGAGTTTCGTTGTGTGACTGGAGTTGTATTTGCAAATGTGTTGCAATTGTTTGCGTTTTATCTACTGGAGCTGGAGTGCTGTTGTGTGTCTGAGAAGGTGTCCTGTGTTTGTGTTGTGTGTGTGGCCCGGAGAGCGCTGTGGATTTTGCCCGAGTGTGGCTCAGGGAATATGTGTGTGCTGTGTGTGCTTGTGAAATACGTGTGCATGTGTGAAGGCGTGGGAATGGGTCCGGAACGTGTGTCCGTGTACTGTGTGCGCGATGTGTACGTGTGGGAGAGTCTGGGTGTGTAGTGTGGACTGCCGGGGTCTGCGTGGGTCCGAGTGAATGCCCAGTGTGCCGGGAATGCGTGTCGGGAGCGGATGTGATTGTGTGAGTGTGTCCGTGCGTGCTGGCTGCGTGTCCAGGAATGTTGTGAGTGTGTTCGCGCCCGGCCCGGGGCCCGAGGGGGCGGTGGCAGGGTGTGTATGTGTGTGTGCGCGCGTGTGCGGCCACGCGGGGCCGGAACAAGTTGTGGTGGCGGCGCCCCCACCCTCCCTGGTCGGGCGGGGCCTGAGGCTGGAGGGAGGCACCGGGCCCTCGGCAACCCGCCGACTCCGACATGTCGGGCGGATTTGTTGTTCCACAAGTTCCGAGCGGCGCGGGGCTGCGCAGCCCGGAGGGCGGCGGGGGCTCTGTGCAGGGGCGGGGCTGCGACGTCGGGGCTCAGGAGGGCCTGGGTCTGGGCGGCGGGACGTCTCCAGTGACGCTCCCGGGGTCGACTCTGCAACTTTGCGCGGCCTCCCGCCGTGTGTGTACGTGTGTTGGAGTGCGTAAGTGTGTGTGTGTCCGCGCTTCAGCCTGCAGTGATTGTGCCCTCTCTGGGTGTGTTCCGAAGACGGGTGTCCTGTAGGGTGTGTGTGTGTGTGTACGTGTGTGTGAAATCGTTTGTCTGAAAGTGTGTATCCGGAACGTGTGTGTGTCCGTGTGCCCGTCGGAGTGTGCGTTGTGGGCTGTAGGTCTGTGTGTGTGCATCTCATCCGGGTGTGTGTTTATGTGTGTCCCCACCCCGGAGAAAGACCCCCGCAGGCCCGAGGATCCTGGAGCCTTGCCCCTCCAGCCAAGGGGTGTCCAACCCCTCCCCTGGGGTGAGGATGGCCATCTCCCCCTCCCTAGGCCTCCGCACCCCACACCCCCATTAGGCGGCTTCAGGACCCCCGGGATCAGAGCCGAGCGGCGAACCGAAGCTGCCACGGCCCTGGAGAGACTCCTCTGGGCTACAGGCCCCAGAGAAGGGCCTTCCCTAGATGGAGTTCGCGGCCTCGTCAACCCCTCAGGCTTCTCCTTCCTGGCGTTCTGGGGTCCCGCGATAGTCCCTGCTGCTGTCTCGGCGCACGGGGTACAGTGATACCTTTGACTTCCCCTTGCAGAGGAGACCCCCAACGCCACCTCCCTCCAGGTCCCCTCCTACCACGCCCCCGCAGCAACTTTGTCCCCTCCCCCACTGTAGATCAAACCCGCAGGGCACTCACTCCTACTCCTGCCCCTCCGCACGTACCCATCATCTTTATCCGGAGGACCCTTTCACGACCCGAACTCTTGCCGGCAGCAGGAACTATCATGAACACAGGTTTGAGAGCAAGATCTTCTTAGTACCTCCGTTTTCTACCGTGCCGGAGGAGTAATGATAATGGGGAATGGTACTTGATGGAGTTCCTAGTGTGGCGCTGTAGGGTAAGCTCTTGACTGTTAGCCACAAGGTCGAGGGTCCAAACCCATCAGCTGCACCTTGGAAATCCCATACACCATCACTATGAATCTGAACTGACTCCACGCCACTAACAATAACAACAACATGGTACTTGGTAAATTGTAAAGTAAAGCTTGCTTGTGAGTGTAAAGGAACAAAAGATTGGTTTAAAGACCGTTACACAGCCTTTGGAGGTGGTAATTTGAGGCCAGAGGGACCTGGGTTCAAATTCTGTCTCTGCCACTTGGGCAAAGCCATTTCATTTCTACGTCTGATTCCTCATCTTTAGGTGGCCTTGCAGAGGGTCAAGTTCCACATACACTTGTAGATTAGGAAAGGAGTATATTTCAGAAGCCCTTAAAAGAAGGGGTGGGGTCATCCCTACTCCAAACTGAGTAGTTAGCCCAGCTTCCTGCATGCCTCTTTCGTCTTCAGTAGGGGAGGGTGTGTGATGTCTCTCAACCATGCAAACCTGGCAAGGCTTTATTTCATTTCGCTGGAGCTTGTTTTGTCCTTTTGGTGACTGCAGTTGTGGACAGCAGGAATGAGGGAGAGGCTACCAGTGGTTTCAGATTGAGCAATAATGGCTTGTCTGGGCAGCCCTCCCTTCTCTCTGGGGCTGGGGAAGGGAGCTCAGTGGACGTCAGCGACAGAGGCCATTGTGTGTGTTGCTGAGCTCCTGGATAGCCTCCTACCTAGCTCCCAGGAAAGGGAAATCCCAGGATGGGCACCCCTTCGTTTGGAGCACATCACCATCTTTCTGTCCACCAGTTAACCCGGGTTTATGGAGTGTCCTGTACTTGTAAGACTGGGCTAACCAAAGTTGCAGGAAATGTCTTATGCCTCTCTTCCTCCTCCTATCTCCTTCCCTCTTCCAAGACTCCCTGCTTACATCAAGATATATGCTATCCTATGTCCCTCTCAGGTCCTCGTCTGTCCTCCTCTCTCCATTCTTAGCCACCTCTCACCTGCAGAAAAGCCCCAATCTCTTCCCTCCATAGTTCCAGGAATCTTCCTAAAACACTTGGTTTAAAGCAGCTTAAACCTTTCACAGGATCCTAGTTGCTCTCTGGGTACATGTCTCTTCCCCTTGGCTCAGCCATCTATCCTAGCTTCTGCCTGCGCCTCACCCCCAACTGCCACTTGCCATTTGCATCTTATGTGTTTCACTTACTGATAGTCCCCTGAATGCCCATTGTCCATCATGTATGTGTATGGGATTTTGTACAAGATGTGCTTTCTCCCCAGGACTCTGTCTTACCTCTTTGCTTGGTGAACTCCTGCTTCTCATTCAGGTCTTAGTTTAGCAATCACTTCCTCCCTGAAACCTTCTCTGGTTGATCGCTCCCTGCCCTGGACTCTGTGTGTGTTGCTGATTGAATTTTTACATAGCATTATAATTACTGTAATTACAGTTTATTGTCCTGTCTCCCTTACCAGACTGTGAGTTCCGTCAGGGCATTTAGTTTAGCACTGAATCCTCAATGAAAGCACAAGGCCTGGCCGGCATAGTGCTGAGTATGTTTACCTGTCAACTTTAAGGATTTGAGTGGGTCAAGTTCAGAGCTGGAGTCACCATTTGGGGGTGCATTGACTGGAGCTTTTCCCTCCAAGAATCTGGAAAATTCTGCTGGAAAATGGTGCTGTGTTATGAAAAGGCCAAGCAGAGGGTGCTATCTGGAAGTTGTAAGCTGGGAAGGTGAAGTCGCTAACTGGCAGAGAGGGAAGGAAGTGGATGTCCTGCCTGTCAGCCCCACTCCCTTCCTTCTGGCTCCCAGCACTACCTCCCACAGTCCGCCAGTCCCTCCCCCAGCAGCTGGCTGGTCCCATCCAGACTCCATCCTCAGCCCTTTGTGTTTGAGGCCCCAGCCGGTGGTAAGACAGCATCTGCCCCAACTGTCAGTCTCAGCGTCTGGGGAAAGGATAGAGGGTCCTGCATCCCAAAGGAGAGGAGGGCTTCCTGGCACAGCTCCCCATCCTCAGTCTCAGATCTTGGGGTGGGCGGATGGGGTCACATCCTCTGTCCTGGCTGCTTGTGCATTGGTTGCAGCAAGGCCTGACTAGCCCTTCAGTGTATGCAGGTAGGGGCCTGGCAACCAGGTAGTTGGAGTGGTTTGTGAATGTGTGTGTGTGTGTGTGTGTGTGTGTGTGTGTGCGTGAGATTGTGGCCTGGAGCATAGTGTGGCTTGTTGGGTGTCCAGTCATGTGGTTATCTAGATGCATTGGGATCTGAGTCTGGGTGGGGAGGCAACCAGCTGCTTTGATGACTGGGAAGCCTGATATTAGGGTGTCTGGGCACTCAAGTGTCGAATTCCTGGGTTTGGGGTGCAAAACTCTTTGGGTAGTCAGTATCTCAGTTTTGAGTTGTGGTTGTCCTAGTATCAGGGTGTGGGAGGCCCAGGATGTCTGTGTATCCAGGAATGGAGTGTGCACGGGTTGGGTGAAGAGTGTCCTAGTGACTGTGTCCAGATATGGACCGGGAACCAGGACTGCACCAGCTCAGCCTCTGTCATCCCTTTCCTGAGACTTGTCTCCTGATCTCCCATCAGACCCTAAAGCCCCAAAGCCTCTGGAGGAGGCCCCAGTGGTTCTTCTTCTCCATGGCTAGGACTAGTCAGTCTAGAGCTATAATATCCGATAGAACTTTGTACGGTGATAGCAATGTTCTACAAGAGTACCCATGAGGAGAGTGACCACTTATTTGAATTGAAATGATTTAAAATCGAAATCCAGTCCCTTAGTTGTACCAGTCAGATTTCAAGTCTTCAAGAGTCACGTGTGGCCAGTGGCTGCAGTATTGGGCAGTGCAGGTGGAGAACATGTCCATCATCACAGAAAGTTCTACTGCCAGTGCTGGTCTAGAGGTACAAGGCCTTCAGCATCTTTAGTGAGGCTTGGCCACTGCAGGGGTGGGATTGGTCTGGATGGGCCATCACTCACCACCATTGAATATGTGTCCCCTTCTGCCCAGCCCCATTGTTTACTGTCTGGACAAACTGCAATAGCTCCCTGCTTCATCTCCATTCTGCTACTAGCCTCTCACTCTCCAATCCTTTCCCTGCCCGAAGGTCTTTTCTAAGGCAGACATAGGATGCCGCCTCTCCCTTGCACCCTGTGGAAGGAAGCTCCCCAGTACTCAAGGGATACAATCCAAGCCCTGACATGGCAGTCGAGTTCCTGCATGACCCAGTTCTTGCCTTCTACAGCAGTTTCATGTTATTCCTCGCCTCCCCTGCACCCACCTCTTGACCTAGGATCACCAGGTGGTTTGCTGTTCTCAGAACTGGCCATGTTCTTTCCCACCTCTGAACCTCTGCACATACCAAGCCTTCTGTTACGAATGCCTCGCCCACCCTTCAACTTGCTCAGTCCTCAGAATCCAGTGCTGATGAAGCCTCCTCAGACCCCCTCTGGACCGGGGGTTGGTTAGATTTCTCCCCTAATACACATAGGCAGCATGGATCTGTGCACACTGAGGACCCCATGAACTGGCCTGGGTCTTCTTCATCTCTGTACCTCCCGGGTCTTGTACCTGACAGGTGCTCACTAAATGTTGACCCTGGGGTGAACCTCAGATGCACAGGGAAATCTGGGACAGGGTAGAACTGAAGATAGCATGGGTGGGGGCAGTTAGCCCCCTTGGCTGTAGGATGTCTGGGAGAGGACCCCTGAGGTGGACAACTCAGAAAAAGCTGTTACTGGATGACCCAAGAGGTCTTGATAGATTCCCAAGTTGAAGAACTCCAGAACCCAGTGGTAAATCAGAAGAATTGAGGAGAAAGAGGCTTTATGGGAATAGCAAGCAGTTTTTGGAGTTGGAGGGCAGAAGTTGGGGGAATACATGGGAAGGAATGTGGTGGGGATATTTGATGGGCAAGGTCACACAGCTGGAAATACGGTGACAGCTGGGGAATGGGAGCCACCTGTGGGAAAGGAGATAATGGGATATCTGGAGGTTGGGGGTACAGTGGAGGATGAGGTGACAGCCATGGGTGGGGACAGCTAAGGTTTTTGGGGTCAGCTGAGGGATGAGGAAATAGTTGGTATGGGTGCTAGAGACAGGTGGGGATGGAGAGAACAGGGAGATATGGAATAGTTTGGGGGATAAGGGTGACAACTGGAAGGTTTCAGAAACCAGTTTGGACAGGATGGGACATACTCATACATCACTCAGACTGTGTGTATGTGTGTGTGCACATATGTGTGCCATGTATACTCTTGCATGTGTGTAAATAGGCCTTTGTACCTACAGTGTGGCAGTTCTAATCCTGGCCACACCACTTATTAGCCAGATAACACTTGGGCAAATTACTTAACTGCTCTGGGTTTCAGTTTTCTCAGTTGTGGAATGGGGATACTACCTGAACATTCTTGGTGTGTGTCATGAGTTTATATGTTAGATGCATGCATACATAGTTTAAAACTATATAAGCACTGTGTTTAACTGGACTCCTGGAGTGGCTCTGTAGGATCAGTACTAGATTTCGAACCACAAATTTGGCAGTTCAAACCCACCAGATGCTCCTCAGAAACCCTATATAGGGTCGCTATGAGTCAGAACCAACTTGATGGCACTTAACAACAAGTGTTTATTATCACTGAGTGTGTGGTAAGGATCCCTGGTGGTGCAGTTGTTAAGTACTTGGCTGCTAACCTAAGATCACTGCTTAAAACCCACCAGCTTCCACAAGGGAGAAAGGTGTGGCAGTCTTTAAAGATTTACAGCCTAGGAAACCCCATAACGCAGTTCTACTTGACTTGATGGCAGCTGGTTTGGTTTTTTGATTTATGTGTGTGGTGCATGTGTGGGTGCTTCCTGGGTGCTCAGAAATCTTTGTTCTTGACCTCTGATGAAGCCTAGGTCTGGGAGAGGGGTGAGCGGGTCAGAGTGACTAGTCATCCTGACTGGGGCTGGTCACATTCATGCATCCTGTCTTGTGTTCACCCACTCTCCATCCAGCCCATGCCTGCACCTGATCCAATAGGTCTTCCTCTCCGACTGTACTGCCCTGCCCTGGGCTGGGTGCTCGGGGATATGCTTTAATTGTCCAAAAGCTTTGCAGCAGAATCTGAATTCATTGTTTGCCTGCTAGTGAGCTGGGGCCCTGCTCAGATATAAATACCTGGACACTGTGCTCAGTTCTGGACTGCCTGTCCCAAGGACGGTCATGGCTTTGTGTCGTGCCCTTGCAGTAACTGGGGCAGAAGATGTTGGATGTGAGAAGCTGGCCCCAACCCATGGGGTGAGCCACCAGGCCTAGCTAACCTGAAGTCATAGAGCTTTCCAGTGGTCTGGGCTCCTCGTCCCTCCAGTGTGGCTTTGAACCTCCCTGGATGTGTGCTCCCTGTGGCTCTTGGACTGGCTCCTGATTGGGCTGCTGCACTGCATCTCAGCCCTCTTCTGATGACTGCACTGGGATTCTCCATTGCATTGGGTCCGTTTGCATTCATCTCCCTCCTGTCATTTGTATCTCTGCCGCTCTCTTTTGGGATGCATCTTGGTGTGGCGCTGTAGGATAAGCAATGGACTGCTAACTGCAAGGTTGGCAGTTCAAACCCTCCAGCCATGCCTCGGAAACCCTATACAGGGGTTGCTATGAGTTGAAACAGACTCAACGGCATTTAACAACTGTGGCATTGGGAAGGTGAACTTTTCTAGACATAGCCCCACACAATGCACATTGCACTAGACAAACACTTGCCTTTGTATGGCCACCTCGCGTGTTTGCATCCTGGAACATGTCTGTCCTACACTGCGGTACCTCACTGGGCAGGCTATGGTGTATGGGGCGTGTGGACTCTCTTGGGTTTGGGGCATCTCTCTTCACACTGCACCGTTGCACTGAACCAACAGATGGCATTCCACCACAAGGTTTCATCGTTGCATTCTGTGGCATCCCTGCACTGCATTGCATTACTGCAGTGGGCATCTGCACTGCATGTGGATTTTCCTGAGTTTCTGGGCACAACCCCTCTGCATTCCACCTTGGCACCATGACAGCACAGTGCACCTTTGCCTCATATAGCACTCTGTCCCCCTGCTTCATTGCACTGTGTAGGCTCTGGACCTTCTCTGGGCCGAGCCCTTTACACTGCACCACTGCTGTTGCAGAAGTCTTTGTGTGGTGCCATAGGATATGCACTCTCCTACCAGGTCAGTTTGAACCACAAGGTTGGTGGTTCAAAGTCACCAGCTGCTCCTCGGAAATCCTTTACAGAGTCAGTATGAGTTGGAGCCAACTTGATGACAGTTAACAACAACAACAACAACACTGCTGTTACAACGCTGCCCCCTGTGACATCTAGGCCTTTCACTGTGTTACCACTGGGGTGCTGCCTTATGTCCTTCCCAGGCTTCTGTTGGCAGCCTCAGTGTCCTCCCTGCAATGTGCTTGCACCCTCCAATGCCCACCGCCTAGAGAATCTCTCCCTACACTGCAGCTTGTGGCCACCCTGCTGGGCTTTAGGACTGACCTGGCATTTTGAGCGCAGCCCCTTTGCCCAGTATTCTAACACTGCATCTGCACACTGCCCTGGATTATCGTCATGTACCTCTACAGCACATCTGTGCTGCTAGGGGCCGGCCACTCTGCGGATGACAGGAGCTCGGTTCTGTCACACTCTGTCTCCGCTGCACCCCATTCGGTGCCACTTTCTCTCACCGCCTGGGAGTCTGTGCTTCAGTGCTCCATGGGACTGCATTGAGCTGGTATTCCAGACTGGGTTTCCACACTTGACAGTGCTTTCTGCACACACTGATCCTTCCCTTCCCCATATCTCTGTGCTGCTCTGCAGACCTACACTGGGCCCAGTCTTTCAGTAAGCTTTTAGGGAGCTCCTACTATGCAGGGTCGCTACAGGTTGGAACCGACTTGATGGCATTTAACAATAACAACTATATGCCTAAGGAGCTCTTGTAGTGTAGTGGCTACAAATTGGACTGCTAACCATAAGGTCAGCAGTTCGAAACTACCAGCTGTTCTGTGGGAGAAAGATGAGGCTTTCTGCTCCCATAAAGATTTGCAGCCTCGGAAACCCTGTGCAAGGTCGATATGAGTTGGAACCAACTCCAAGGCACATCACTACCACCACCACTATGTTCCTGGCCCTGTGCTAGTGTTGGGAGAGGGTGAAGAGTGAGTAGGCTTGAACTTACCACCTTGGCATTCCTCCACACACCTGTCATGTAGCACGAAGCAGCATACCGCTAAATGCACGGTGCCTCTGTGCGGCTCTGGGGCAGGCCCACCTCTGTGCTGGGTCAATGCACTGACCCCTTCTTCTCTGCTGGACCAGATGTCTGCATGGGGTCTGCTCGCACTGTGTGCTTTGTTCTCCTGCATTGTTTACCATTGTGCAGTGAGGAAGGGGGGCTGCTGCCATGGCAGGGGGCCTGTGCACCTCCACATGTTACACGTGACACTGGCAAGCCTGTGCTCTCTACGGCACCTTTATCAGGGCAGTTCTTCCCACAGCCCTGTGCCCCTCTTCTCCCTGTACTCATGTACCTCTGTACTACACAGCCGTCCGTTCATTTTTTTGCATTTATGTGGCATCTGGCAACGCCATGTGCCGTGATGGATTATGGGTCAGAAATAGGGCTTTCATTGACTGGTTTTCAGAAGTAGACTGACAGGCCGCTCTTCTTTGTCTTTCTTAGTCTGGAAGCTCTGCTGAAGCTTTGAAGCTTCTTCAGCATCCTACAACACTAAAGCTTCCACTGGCAGATGGCTTGGTGGCTGTGTGTGAGGTGTATTGGCTAGGAATGAACCTAGGTCTCCAGCATGGAAGACGAGAATTCTACCACTGAGCCATCACTGTCCCCCTTACATTGCCAATATGGCAGCTCTACCACTAGCATTGGAGTCCTGGCATGCCGCTGTGGGTTAATGCGCTGGACTGCAAGGTTGGTTTGAACCACAAGGTTGGTGGTTCAAACTCACCAGCCGCTTGTTGGAAACCCTACAACAGGGTGGGTATGAATCAGAGCTGACTTGCTGGCTTTTAACAACAGTACCTCCTCCAGGGAGCTGGGGAGCCAGTTTGTAGTTGGCTTCTCCTGTTGTAGTTGGTTTTTGTTAACCTTCAGTGGAAATGGCAGGATGCTGGCATTGCCGGCCTCTGTGTTGGCTCCTGTGGGTGGTGCCAGTTCTGTTTGCTCTGGCCTGGCCCTAGGTGGTCTCCCTGGTTGTAGCTGCTGAACCTTGGGTATTTAGAAGATGGGCAGACAGCTGCCAGCCCTGCCCTACCTAGATGCTCATCATTTATTCAGGGCTTGGCAGGCAGCTGCAGGGAACCCTGATATAACTCTGGATGTGGTGATCTGAGCAAGGACAGGAGTGAGGGACTGGGTCCGGCTTCTGGGCTGGAGTCATGCATGATCCTTGAGGCTCAATGAGGCTGATCAGGGTCACAGTAGCTGGGGTCACGGGGTCTGTAAGTCCAGCCACTGTTGGTCATCTACTATACACAGAGCTTACGATGGGGTTCACAGGTCTGAGACAGTCCCCGACTTCAGGAGGAGAGGAGGTGGGGCTTAGTGGGCCTGAAAGGGTACTGTTGTTGGGGTGGAGATGACTGGATAGGGCTTAATTGGACTGTAAGTCCAGGGATGAGGCCAATATTGGTTTCAGGGGTACTTAGCTAGGGGTGTGACTTTGGTTGGTGAAATAGACCAGGGTTATTAGTTCAGTGGGCTAAGTGTCAAGCTGCTTAACTACAAGGTTGGCTGTTCAAACCCACCAACTGATCTGTGGAAGAAAGATGAGCTTGCCTGCTCCCAGAAAGATTTACAGTCTTGGTACTTTGTTGAGTAGTGTCTGGGATCTTAAAAGTTCATGAGCAGCCATCTAAGCTGTAACTATTGGTCTCTCCATGTGCAGAAGAATGAAGAGTGATGAACACTGAAGGTGCTGGAAATCAATGAGTGCAACAGACTAATGCAACATGTGAATATCAGGTTCCATGACTCTGAGACCAGAAGAACTAGATGGTGCCTAGCTACCCCTACCAATTGCTCTGAAAGGGATCCCATTAGAAGGTCCAGGACAGACTGTCAGAAAATATAGAATAAATCTCAAAATTACAAAAAAAAACCTAGGCTTGCAAGTCAGAAAGAGATTGGAGGAACCTGAGACTATGGCCCTCGATCACTCTTCAGGTCTGAAACAGAACTCACCTACAAGGCCTACTTTTCAGCAAAGCAGTAGATAATAGGTATATGGTGGTGGTAGTGGTGGTGTGCTGTGGAGTCAGTGCCGACTCATAGTGACTCTGTAAAGAGTTTCTGAGGCTATAAATCTTTATGGGAGCAGAAAGTCTCATCTTTCTCCCACAGAACCGATGGTAGTTTCAAACTGCTGACCTTGAGGTTAGGAACCCGAATCCTAATCACTACGGTACCAGAGCTCCTTAGATAGGTATATGTTGTTGTTGTTGTTGTCAGGTGCCATCGAGTCGGAACCGACTCATAGCGACCCCATGCACAGCAGAACAAAACATGTCCGATCCTGGGCCAACCTCACTACCGCTGCCACACTTAAGTCCATCAGTGATGCCACCTGGCTGATCCATCTTGTTGGGGGTCTTCCTCTTTTTCTCTGACCCTGCACCCTACCCAGCATGACATCCTTCTCCAACGATTGTTTCCTCCGGACAATATGTCCAAAGTAGGAGAGACGAAGCTTAGCCATCCTGGCCTCCAAGGAGCACGCTGGCTGCACTTCTTCCAAAACAGATCTATTGGTTCTCTTGGCAGTCCATGGCACTTTCAGTATTCTCCTCCAACACCACAACTCCTAGGTATATAGGAGGGGACAATAACACTAGTAAGGCAGGCTCACCATGGAATGGTCAACCATTTAAAAGCAAAAGAGCAACATTTACCTAAGGACAAAGTTGAGGGGGGATGGGAAGGTGGATGGGATAGAAATATTCACAGGAAGGAAGCAGAACAACTATTGCTGCAGTAATCACTGAGATGAAACAAAGTGTGTGATTTGTTAAATGTAAAACGGATGATCTTGTCTGTAAACCTTCACTCAATTCATAATAAAAAGTTTAAAACAACGCCTTGGAAATATTGTGGAGCAGTTCTACTCTGGCTTGTTGGGCCTCTCTGAGTCAGAACCCACTTGAGGGCAGTGAGTTGGTTTGTTTCTCATTGGGATTGTGTTCCGGTTTCCTAGACTTGGAGTTGGTAGTGAACTCAACTACCTAAGTTTGCTCCCTGTTGGGAGAAATTTTGTTTTTCTCAGGCCGCCCTGGGGAACTGGGTTTTCTATTGACAAACCAAAGGGAGAAAATCTTATTGCAAACAGCCTCTGTTTATCTTGGATCTTCAGAAACCATTGTGGTGGTGAGTAAAGTCTGGTGCACAGGTGTGGGCATTACACACATATGCACAGCCTCCCCTTGCCCCCCCCCCCATATATTCATTTCAACAGTGGGCACATACATCTCACTGAGTGTGCCCCTGTATCTCTGCACATAACGATATGTCTTCTGCTGTTGGTCAATGCTGTCAAGTCCGTTTCAACTCATAGCAACCCTGTATAGGGTTTCCCTTAAACAATTGACCTTGTGGTCCAAGTATACGTCTATATACCCACAAGTTCCTGGGAGCACATTTCCTAGGAGAGCCACACTTTCAGACACCCATGCTCACCCTCACTTACCTCTTCCTCCATAGTATCTCTCTCTGTCTTCAAATTATTCTTGTTTGCATGCACACTCATACAAAAGGAATCACAGTCCCAGAGTTGGAAGTGACCTTGGGGCTCCCCTGTTTACCTATACTCATTTCATTGGTAAGAAGCCGGGGTTCACATAGGACAAGTCACCTGCCCAAAGTCACCCAGAGGTTTAGACGCTCAGCAGGAATAAGACCCAGTTGATTGTGCACAAGTTGGTACCAAGGTGTCATTGTCACAACTGCGCACATACATGCAAGCGCAGGCGTAGACTCACACACACACCACCCTCACCACACACGCCCCTCCTGTGGAAATAAACAGGAACTCCCACACAGAGGTAGATGTGGAGACTCTCACATCAGGAGACCTCCCTCCCACACTCTGGTTCCACCTCCAGAGGTCGCTTAGCCCCCTCTATTACCCCATCCAGAGCCCTGAAGCCGGATGTGGATAAACCATCCCCCTGCCTTCCTAAATTGTGGCTGACGGTTGCCTGAGCAACCGCCTGCCAGATTGGGGAGATTAGCTGAGGAATGTAGCTGGGCCAGTTTGAGCTGGGGTTTGGGGAGGCTGTGGGGGTCCTGGGTTGTCTCAGCCCACTCTCTCCGGGAGGTCCTGCGGCAGAGATGGGTACCCAGGGCGGGGCCTGGTTTTCTCCCTCTCCCTAGCCAAGTTGAGACTTGTGTCTCCAAAGCTTGTACTATGCTGGAGGAAGGGAGTGTGCGTATGAACATTTGAGTGTGGGGTTGTGTGTGCAGCCGTGTGTTTGTGTGTGTTGGGTACCTTTCTGGGTGTGATATGCTTTTGGCATCCAAGGTGGGGACTTGAGTCCTCATTCCTTAGCAGTTCCTGGTATCTGACTTTGCACTCCAGGTGTCTGGGCCCCAAGCTCTCTCCAGTGCCCTCTGAAGAAGCCAGGCCACTACCTCTATGGCATAAAGGATGCATCACACACTGCCCTGCTACATACCTCCTGCAGTTCACCAATTTGAAATCAGGCCAAACTCCTCATCTCGGCATCTAAGGCCCTCCATGATTGGGCCTCAGCCCCCAACCCCTCCCATCTCATCTCCCACAGCCTTGGTTAATCTAGCCTCCTCTGGAAGCCTGCACAGATGGTGTGACTGCCTTCCTTTGCTCTTGTGAGGCCTTCTACTTTAGATGCCCTGCCCCACATCTCTCTTGGCTGAAATGATACCCATTCTTCTAGGCTGAGCTCAGATAGATGCACCCTTCAACAGGAAGCCTTTCCTACAGCCACCACTGGTCTCCCATGGTTTTCTCTGCTCAGCCTCAGTCTCTCATCCCCACCCAGATGGGAGGTTCTCCCCACGGAGGACAGGGTGGAGACTTAACCAGCCTGGAGCCTCTCACAATGCCAGTGTAGGACTGCTTTGTACTAAGCTTCAGTGAGTAAATATCCTTCGAGTGAAACAGAATGTGCACACAGTGCCAGCAGAATGTCACCCCCTCCCCGTTTTTTGAGCCTGTTCTCCCTTGAGGAGTCCTTGGGTGGTACAAAAATAGTTACACACTCAATTGCTAGCACAAAGGCTGGCAGTTCAAATCCACCCAGAGGCACCTTGGAAGACTGGCCTGGTCATCTGCTTCCAAAAGGTCCCAGCCTTGAAACTCTATGGAGTAACTCTCTACTCTGCACATGTGGATCTCTGGGAGTCTGAATCAAGTCCACAACAAATACCAACAACAGTCTCCTTGAATAAAGACAGCTAGTTAGAGTCCCAGGTCCTGCACCTTGTAGCTGTGTGACTTCGGGCAAGCAACCCGGTCTCTCTGGACATCTGTTTCCACACACAAAGTAGGAATAATAACAGTACCAACTGTTAGGGTCCGAGACCACCACCCAATAAGGAGACCAAGAGACAAAGATAATGCAACAGCAAGCGGGCTTTATTCAAGCTAGCATGCTAAGGTCGAGTGGCGGCTGGCAGTGTAGTGTTCAGCAGTGTTGCAGCAGTGTTACTACATCAGCTCACCAAAGCTCGACCCCAAGCAGTTCACAAACCGCACCTTATATAGGGTTTTGGGACACACCATGGGAGGGGGATATGCAAACTGGGATTACAACTTTTACCCAATGGAGCATTCAGAAACCGCAGGATCCAATAGATTTAAACATAACATCACATAAGTGACCTATAGTACTAAGACTTTTTCCAGTCCTACCGGCCTCATCTTATCTGTTACCTGTTCCGGCCACCTGGCCTGTGAGTCTTCAACTGTGACAGTTTTATGAATGTGCTCTTTACCCTGCATTTGTGTCTCTTGAGACATTCTGTTGGGGACTTGCCTAGCCATGCCTGGTTGTCCTTATGGCCCCAGCCTGAAGCAGGTCTCAGAGCAAGCTCTTATGCCTGAAGCGGCGATTCTTGCTCTGAGCCCTACTCTCAGCCGTCCCGTCCACTTTCATTCTCACACCAACCTCTGGGCTCCATATACGATACACACTGGACTGCTAACCACAAGGTCTGTGCTTTGAGTCTTCCAGCTGCTCTGAGGCTTTCTGCTCCCACCACGATCACTAACTCTTTGGGTCACTATGAGTCGGAACCGACTTGATAGTACTTCACCTCCAGTACCACCACCACCTCTGGGCTGCTTTATGGCTTCATGGGCGCACAGGGGAAACAGTGTTCAGGGGCAGCCCTCCTGGTAGTGTCAGGGTGTGTGCACAGTGCCCATGTCTGTGTGGATGGAGTTGAGAGGGATTTCCTGTTACCACTCTGCTCTGAACCCAAAGTCTGATCTAGTTTTTTCCCCTGGGCTGGTGGTCTCCGGGTTCTCTGTGTCTCCAACAGGAACTGGGACTACTTTGGGGCTCCTGAACTCTCTAGGGTGGAGATGATGTGGGTGGGGTGGGAGGCTGATTGTTCCCACACAGGGTGAACTGGGGAGGAGATGGGGAGCCTTATCCCAGAGCTGTTACTCTATAGGCTGTGGCTGGAATCGGGCCTGGCCCAGAGACAAAGCATGCTGGTTAGCCAGGGCTGTCTTTCTGTAGGATGCTGGCCAAAGAGAGGGAGTCATTTTGACTGGAAAGTCAGTCATCTTTGGAGGACACCCTGTCTTGGGTCAGTTGGTAGGGGTCACCTGGGTCGGGGGTGACTTTGGCTGGAGTTCATTGACCTGGGATCAGTCCATTCAGTGGTCATTCTAGTGAAATCAGATGATCTGACGGTCATCTGGTCACTCTGGTGAGCCCAGCCAGTCTGGGGCTTCCTGTGACTGCAGTCCATCAATCACTCTAGTCACTCTGGCAGAAGTCAAATGGTCTGGAGGTCACTCTGAGCAGAGACCTCAGTCTGGGCACCTATCTGATCAGGTCAGTTAGTCTGGGATCTCTGGCAGGTCATGTGGCCTGACCTGGGATGGATGGGAAGAAGCCAAGGAGCTGGTGGGCAGCTTCCTTGTTACTTGTGCAGGGACAGGAGGACTTGAGCCCCAGCCTGAGCTCTAGGCCCCGGGGTGCCTTCCCTGGCAGTTCCTCTGCCTCAGGGGAGCCCAGCCTGAGGTCAGCTGTTCCCCCTTCTCATGGAAGCCCTCCCTGACCACTCCCAGTGGCCATGTCCCATCTGTGTGCTGTAGGTCATTTTCTAGAGGGAGATTGGAGGTCCTCCCAGCATAGATGGGTTAACACCCACCTCCCTCAGGCCCCAGGGCAAGATGCTGACCAGAGCTTTTTAAACAAAGAGGCAAAGAGCTCAGCCAGGGTCCTGCCCTAGCCCTGGAGAGAGTCTCTTGTTGTTCCATCCCACCCTCCTGTGCCAGCTTTAGCCCATACCTCATTACTTCCACACTCTGGAGAGGCCCAAAAAAGGGAGATGGAGACCCTGACAATAGTGCTCCCCTTTGTGCCTGACTTGGCTGAGCTCATTTTCATATACTACTTCACATGATCCACATGACAACCGAGAGAAGTAGCACTACAGATGGAAATGGCTGAATCTCCCCAAAGGGCTGCCACTTTCTGTGTGAGCAGGAGCCTAGCACTGTACCTGGCCCATGGTACTCACTACCCACCCCCCACCCAGCTTCTCTCCTTGAGATTAGGAAGCAGCGCAGGTTTGCTCCTTCTCATGCTGAAGACATCACTAGTGGGAAGTGTAGACGGAAGACATCTGACCCACATGGGTTCAAATCTTGCTTCTGTTACTTATTAAACTCAAGAGGTACATATTAAGAATGGTTGTTTCCTGACTGCTCACTGTATGCCAGACATTGTACTAGTTGGACACAGCATTGAACCTCAACAACTTCATATATCGTTGGGAACCTGAGGCCCAGAGAGGCGAAGTGACTTGCCCATGGTCACAAAGTTTGGTAAATCGCAGAGTCAAGATTCAATCCGAAGTGTGTGTCTCATTCATCTACTCACACACTTGTCTACCATGTTATAATGTGGGTGAATTCCCTCACCCCTTGGTGCCTCAGTCACCTCATCTGTTACATGGGAGAAGTACCAGTGCCTGGTACATACCCAGGACAGACCTGGCATGACTGTGCCTTCTTCTGCGCTGTCTGCTCAGGCATTTTCCTGGGTCTCAGGAGTCAGGACTACTCCTGAGGGGCCCTAAGCATCAAGGTTGGGGAGTGAGTGCTGGGACCCTTCCTGAACCAATGGTGTTCTCAGGTTCATTAGGTGCCTACTGAGCAAACGAAGATCTCTGGATCTCCTTATCAACCAGAGGACTCACATCCCCTTCAGCACCCTCTTCCTGTTCTCCCCACCACTGCCCTTTTCCTCATTGAATCTGTGATATTGGTAAATATGGGACGTTCTTCCTTGAGCCATATATATGCCTAGTCCACGGGTGACTATGCTTCTGTGTTGTACATTCCTACAGGCCAAGACCTAGGTGAGTGACTTTGGGCAAATGACTGAATTCCCTAAGCTCATCTGCCAAATGGGAATAATAGTGGTTCCTGCCCTAAGTGAGATGTGCAAGAGACTCTGCCTGGGAACTTTTAGCACTTTGCTCTGCTCTTTGTAAGCATTCATAATCCTGCCAACCCCAGGGCAGTGTAAGGAGAGTCCAAGTTCAAACCCCACCTCTATCACTAACTACCGGATCTTAAGGAAGTCACTTAGCCTCTTGGGATCTCCGTTTCCTCATCTGTAAGATGGAGATGATTCTAGTTCTGATCTTGCAGAGATGTGACACTCCAATGGTGGAGTAATACTGACGGCTATTGTAGTTTCTGCTTTTAACTTTTTATTGTGAATTCAGTGAAGGTTTACAAACAAGATAAGATCATCAGTTTTACATTCAATGAATCATGCATTTTATTTCATCTCAATGATTGCAATCCCTTTCAAGGAATAATAGTTACCCAACTTCTTCCCTGTGATTCCTATTTCCATTCCACCCAACCTCTCATCCTCTCTCAACTTTGTCCTTAGGTAAATGCTGCCCTTTTGATTTTGAATAATCGACTATTCCATGGTGAGCACACCATACTAATGTCCACCCCCCCACCCCCGTTCCCCCCAAATATATATCTACTGCTTGGCTGAAAATTAGGCCAGAGGGTGAATTTCTTTTCAGACTTGAAGGATGGTTAATTCCCTAGTCTTACTGGTCAGTCTCTTTCTGACCAATACGCCCAGTCTTTTTTATAATTTTGAGATTTATTCTGTATTTTCTGACAGTCTATCCTGGACTTTCTAATGGGATCCCTTTCAGAGCAGTTGGTAGGGGTAGCTGGGCACCATCTAGTTCTTCTGGTCTCAGAGTCTTGGAGACTAGCGTTCACATGTTGCATTAGTCTGTTGCACTCATTGATTTCCAGCATCTTCAATTTTCATCACTCTTCTTTCTTCTGCACATGGAGAGACCAATAGTTACATCTTAGATGGCTGCTCATGAGCTTTGAAGATCCCAGATGCTATTCACCAAAGTATGATATAGAACATTGTCTTTGTGGACTGTGTTATGCCAATTGACCATGGTGCTCCCTGAATTTATGGTCCTGAGTGATGGCTAGTTTTTATTAAGGAGGTCCTCTGATGGTTTGTTGAACAGTGGAGGGTCTTGGGGAGTGCTGGGGGAATGCACAGTATGAGGAGGTCTTGGTATTAGGAGGGGACAGTGAGATGAGGGCCTTGGTAGAAGGCAGAACGGTGAGAATTTTGCTAGAGGGTGGGAATAGTTGGGGGAGGACCATAGGAGAGGGAAGAGAGGAGTGTGGGCCTGGTAGTAGGAGGGGGCAGTGGTGGAGGCCTGGAGGGCAGCCCCAGGTGTCCTCCCTGGCTATCAGCCTTGGCTTGAGCTAACCAGGTTGTACCCTTCCAGCTGGCTGCACCTTTGAGGAGGTGAGTGATCCAGGAGTGCCCTGCGAATACAGCCAGGCCCAGTACAATGACTTTCAGTGGGAGCAAGTGTGGAGCCACCCTGGTACCCGGACCCCTGCAGACCTGCCCCATGGTGAGTCTATTCATCATCCGTATCCCCCCTTATCTCCTTCTAGGGTCAGTTCCACCCATCTGTGTGTGACTCTGAGTATAGTACCTAACCTCTCTGGGTCTCATCTGCTTTGCTTCTGTAATGACATATAGGACACTGTGATTGGGAAGCTCTCTGGATGCTGTCCAACTGTATCAGGCAGTTTTAGCTGTGAAGTGGGTGCAGGACCAGGTAATGAAGTAGGTTAAAACCCACTTCCCATTACTTGCCTTGCAGCTCAGCTCACACCAGCCACTCATGCTGGGTCTTCGTGGAGATTCTCTCCTCTGAACCCTGGTCTCCTCAGCCTTGAAGATGCTGGCAGAACAATAGCATCAGGGGCTAGATGTGTGTAAAAACTTCTTTCCTCTATGTCTTCCTCCCTGGAAGTCCCAGATTCTTTCTCCTTCCACTGTCCCACTCCTATTTCAGAAGGAACACTTTTGACATCCTCAACACTGGATTCTAGTTGTGGCCTCATATTCAGACGATGGCCCCTAGAGCACTGGCTTTAGAGTCATAAAAAACCTGGTTCAAATCCTGGTTCCATCACTTTATTAGTTCTGTGACTTTGGACAAGTCACTTAACCTCTCTGAGCCTCTATTTTCTTAACTATAAAATGGGGAGAACAATAACATTCTGCTAGATAATTCCTCTCAGGGAGTTCTGATGTGGCGCTGTATGATAAGCACTTGATTGCAAGGCTAGTTTGAACTGCAAGTTGGGGATTCAAAACCACCAGCTTCTACTTGGAAATGCTATACAGGGTCGCTATGAGTCAGAACTGACTTGACAGCTCTTAATAACAACAACAACAACAACAACAACAACAACAACAACAGATAATGCCTCTTGTTGTTGTTGTTAGGTGCCATCGAGTCAGTACTGACTTGTAGCGACCTTATGCACAGCAGAACGAAACACTGCCTGATCCTGGGCCAACCTCACTATCGTTGCCACGCTTGAGCCCTTTGATGTTGCCACTTTGCCAATCCATCTCACTGGAGGGGGTCTTCCTCTTTTTCTCTGACCCTCCACCTTACCAAACATGATATCCTTCTCCAGCGACTGGTCCCTCCTGACAATATGCCCAAAGTATGAGAGACGAAGTTTGCCTATCCTGGCCTCCAGGGAGCACTCTGGTTGCAATGCCTTAGATAGGGTTATTAGATAATGTCTGTGAAGTACATAGCATGAGGATGGAATACAGGGGCACAACTAATGTTTAGTTGCTATTGTTTGGGGTCTTTGAGGACCTCTCAAACTAGCCCCTCTTCAATAGGGAACTAAGGGATAAGACATATGGAGGCCACATTTTCAAATTTATTCCTGATAAAGTTAGTCAGAGGGCTTAGCCTAGTGCGAGAACCAAATGTGTTTGCTGACAGATCTCCAGAAATGGTCAGCCTAAGGCGCCCTCCCCTGCCCTGTGGCAGAAATGAGCCAGTGCCTTTCCCGGTGAATTCACAGCATGGCTGAGATTGCATCTGTGCAGAGGGTTGGGGCAGAACATCTAAGACGCAGCAAGTGCTGGGCCAGGACTTGAAGCCAACAGGAGCCGTGCCCCCAGGAGGACTAATCGTCCATTCCTAGTCCTGCCTCTTCTGCACATGCTCACACTGTCCTTTGTGAGTAGTCATCTCTGCCCTTAGCAGGTATCAGAGCTGTACCTGGTATGGGAGGGACCCATCTCCATATTCTCATGTTCCAGCTTTGGCCTGGCAATTGGTCCATACTCAGGTCCCAGGTACCTGATAGGACCTCCTCCTATGGGCTCTGAGACATACCCAATGGGAATGGGAAGAGAAAAATGTAGTATTTGGCGAGGGTCTTGTGCTAGACTCTGGGGGTGAGGGCTTAGCAAGAGATGGATACAGTCTCTGCCCTCTGACTGCCCTCATTCTAGAGGAGGGAGTTGGAGGAGGGAGATTCAACTCCAGGATGGAGAACAGGAGAGAGGAGAAGAAAGAGTGAAGGGATAAAGGAATATATGAAAAGAAGGGGGAGGTTGGAGAATGGGAGAGAAAACTAGAGGCAAAGAGGCCAGAGCAAAGTGAGATATGAAGGGGGAGAAAGACACACCCAGAGCGGCTTCCTAGGAGGAGAGAGGAGAATGGAGAGGAGCTGTGTTGGGGCTTGGCTATGTCCCTGCCAGGGTTTGCTCTCTTGTGCCACCCAGACTGATCCAGGAGCTGCTTCCACATGGCTCCTGGCTCACTGAGATGAATGAGATCCCTTCCAGCCACAATGGAGTCCCCAGGGAGTCTTCCCAGAGCTGAAAGCCTCATGGTTTGGGATCTGAATGAGCTTGTGTTGGCTGGCAGCCAAGCCTTGGAGGCAGCATTGCTGGGTGGCTAAGGGCACCCCTTAGCAGCTGCCAGGGGCCTTCTCCCTCTAGAAGGGAAGCTATACTCTCCTAGCCGGGCCCTGAGGAGTCTAGCTTCCCAGTTCCTTGCCAGAACACAACCTGGATCTCCAAGGAAGGAGCAGGGTGGAAGTCAAGAGAATTTTGTTTCCCTGGCATTTACACTTGAGGCTGGAAGGAAAGCTAGAGTCTGTTCATTCAGTCTCTTGGTTCTAAGTATTCCTCAGCTTCGATTCAAAGCCTGTGCTGGGGACATACAGTTTATTAGTGATCCAAAGGCTGGGAGAGAAGCCATAGTGGGATAACAAGAGAAGGGTTTGAAAGAGGTGGCCTTCAAGGGCCTGTTACGTGTCAGGCTTTTGACTTCTGCATCAAGGATGGCTCAGACACGGGGAAGGCTGAAGATGACCAGCTTAGGCTGGTTCTTTAGGTGATGAGCAACCGTAGAAGGGTTTTTGACAAAGTCACATTTATCTTTTTTCCTCTTTCTTTTCTAACTTCTCTCCTTTGGGAAGTGAAGGGATTTTTCAAACGAGTCAAAACTGGGATCAGAACACAGAACCCCTGACTCCAGTGGGTCTAAGTACCTTGAGCCCTTTACTTCTGTACCTCTCCTTAGTACTCACCTGACCTTGGTCCTCTCCCAAGCTTCCTTAGCTCCTGTTTCTTCCTGCTCTCTTTCCAGGCTCCTACTTGATGGTCAATGCTTCCCAGCACAGCCCGGGTCAGCGGGCCCATGTCATCTTCCAGAGTCTGAGCGAGAATGACACCCATTGTGTGCAGTTCAGCTACTTCCTGTACAGCCGGGATGGGCACAGCCCAGGCACCCTGGGTGTCTACGTGCGTGTCAATGGTGGCCCCCTGGGCAGTGCTGTCTGGAATATGACCGGATCCCATGGCCGTCAGTGGCACCAGGCTGAGCTGGCTGTCAGCACTTTCTGGCCCAATGAGTATCAGGTGAGCTGGGGTCAGTCTGTGGTTGAGGGTGGGGGGAGAATGTCAGAGATTAGTAAGTGACTGACTGAGGTTGGAGTTTGGTCTCTGATCAGCATCAAGGGTCAATGTGTGGTCAAGGTGAGGGGTCAGTCTATGGTCATCATTCAGTGACCAAGGTCAGTCTGGGGGTCAGCATAGGAGTCATTTGTGAATAGAAACTGTCTATGGCCAGGGACTATGGCCACAGTTGGAACTGTGCTAACCTGGAAATCTGTCTGACTGGACAAGGAGTTTTGCTGCTTGAAGGTAACTGCCAGGATTGGGACCAAATCACTGTTCTTGACCTTGTTAACTCTTGGTGCTGTCTCCCTCCCCCAGCTAGCTGGCTTGGCAGGGAGGGTCACTGTAAGCTGGGCTGACCTCAGTTGGCTGAAGAGGATGGGGCTGGGGCAGAGCTGCACAAGATACCTTATCAGGCAGGGGTGGAAGGATGTCAGTGTGACTGGCCCTCCGGCCTCCCCCCAGGTGCTGTTTGAGGCCCTCATCTCCCCAGACCGCAGGGGCTATATGGGCCTAGATGACATCCTGCTTCTCAGCTACCCCTGCGGTGAGTCCCAGCCTCTGGGGGAGGGGTGGGAGTGAGGTGCAGGCGGTCGCGGCTCCGGCCTGCAGGGGCACAGGGCCAGGTCACCGCACGTTTTCATATCCGCAGCCAAAGCCCCGCACTTTTCCCGCCTGGGTGATGTGGAAGTCAACGCCGGCCAGAACGCCTCGTTCCAGTGCATGGCGGCAGGCAGGGCAGCGGAGGCAGAGCGCTTCCTCCTGCAGGTAAGGGGTAGGGGGCTTCTGGGTCCTGGAACCCTCGTGGGATGCTGAGTCTTCCCTTTATTTTCCAACATCATAGCGTGCACCTCGGCTGTACCCTCATCCATGGCTCCGTTCTGCCTTCTCCCAGGGCAGAGCACTGCTCCCGGATCCTCTAATCCCTCTTCCCCCTAAAGGCAGAGTGACCACCATCTCTTAATCAGCCTCTAATCTCTCACCTTGCTGTACTGGAGCTGTGTTCCAGAAAACCCTTGTCTCCCTGAGTGCTATTGTTAAGTATTGTCGAGTCGATTCCGACTCATAGTGACCCTGTATAAGGGTTTCCAAAGAGTGGCTGATGGGTTTGAACCGCCAATTTTGGAATTAGTAGTCTAGTGCTTATCCTACAGCTTCACACCAGGACTCTTGGGTTGTTGTTGTAAATTCCGTCGAGTCAGTTCTGACTCCTAGTGACCCTTGTATAGGGTTTCCAAGGAGCGGCTGATGGGTTTGAACCACCAACTCTGTGGTTAGCAGTCCAGTGCTAATCCTACATCGCCACACCAAGACTCCAGGATAGGACTCTTGGGTTTGTTGTTAAGTACCGTTGAGTCGGTTCCGACCCATAGCGGGTTTCTGAGGAGCGGCTGGTAAGCTTGAACTGCCGACCTTACGGTTCAAACCAACTTTTCAGTCAAGTGCATTAACCCACAGCGCCACATCAGACTGTTACCGTCCCTAGCCCAGGTCAGAGCGGGATCTGGACTCCTCAGTCGCTGGCGCCCTTGACCCTGTCACCCTGTCCCTCTGCGCAGCGTCAGAGTGGTGTACTGCTGCCGGCGGCTGGTGTGCGGCACATCAGCCACCGGCGCTTCCTGGCCACTTTCCCGCTGGTCGCCGTGGACCGCGATGAGCAGGACCTGTACCGATGCGTGTCCCAGGCCCCGCGTGGCGCGGGCGTCTCCAACTTCGCAGAGCTCATCGTCAAGGGTCAGTGCGCGGTCGCTGGCTGCTGGCTTACCTTCCGAGCGTGGTCTGACCAGGGCAGGGTATAATCAAGGGGCGGGGACTGAGAAGTGGGCTGGGTGAGAGCGAGAGCGGGATGAGGCGGAGTCTAGTGTGGGGCCTTGTGGTTGATCGGAGGGGGCCTGTGGTCTGTGGGACTTGGGTATTTGGAGGAGAGTGCGGGAGAGGGTGTGGGCTGAGGAGCTACGGCGGGCCGGGATCTTATTGAGGGTGGGCGTGGCCAGACTTTCGAACCTGGTACCTCATCGGGCTTGGGGAGTTAGTAGGGGAGAATGTGTGGCCTGGTCCAGGAATTGGAGGATCTAGCACACTCTTGGGGATTTGGGTGTGGTGGGATGCAGAGTTCAGGGTCAGGATTTCACAACAGCAGCCGCCAGCTCCTCGGTAACCTCTTCCCTCTCCTTTTGCAGAGCCTCCCACCCCCATCGCACCCCCGCAACTGCTGCGCGCGGGCCCCACGTACCTTATCATCCAGCTCAACACCAACTCCATCATTGGTGATGGGCCAATAGTGCGCAAGGAGATCGAGTACCGCATGTCTCGCGGGCCGTGGGCGGAGGTGCACGCTGTCAGCCTGCAGACCTACAAATTGTGGCACCTCGATCCTGACACGGAGTACGAGATCAGCGTGCTGCTCACGCGCCCAGGCGATGGCGGCACTGGCCGGCCTGGGCCACCCCTCATCAGCCGCACGAAATGCGCAGGTAGGTATGGCCGGTGCCTCCCATTTTCTTTACTGTGTCTTGTTGTTATTAAGTGCCATTGAGTCGGTACCGACTCATAGCGACCCTATGCACAACAGAACGAAACACTACCTGATCCTGGGCCAACCTCACAATTGTTGCCACGCTTGAGCCCATTGATGCTGCCACTTTGCCCATCCATCGCACTGGGGGTCTTCCTCTTTTTCTCTGACCCTCCACCTGACCAAACATGATATCTTTCTCCAGCGACTGGTCCCTCCTGACAATATGTCCGAAGTATGAGATACGAATTTTGGCCATCCTGGCCTCCAAGGAGCACTCTGGCTGCACTTCTTCCAACACAGATCTGTTGCTTCTTTTGGCAGCCCATGGTACTTTCAATATTCTCCTCCAACACCATAACTCAAAAGCATCAATTCGTTTGTCTACAGTCTTCCATATTCACTGTCCAACTTTAGCATGCATATGAGGTTATTGAAAATACCATGGCTTGGGTCAGGTGCACCTTAGTCCTCACACTGACATCTTTGCTCTTCAACACTTTAAAAAGGTCTTGTGCAGAAGATTTGCCTAATGCAATACATCCTTTGATTTCTTGATTGCTGTTTCCATGAGTGTTGATAGTTGATCCAAGAAGAATGAAGTCCTTGACAACTTCATTCTTTTCTCTGTTGATAAGAATGTTGTTCACTGGTCCAGTGATGAGGATTTTTGTTTTCTTTACATTGAGATGCAATAGGCTGTGCTCTTTGAACTTCATTAGTAAATATTTTAAATCCTCTTCACTTTCAGAATTAGACAGCAGAATATCAGCTCAGGGCAACTGAGGTGCAAAGGGGCTTTTTCTTGACATGTTCCAAGAGGCAGTGTGGCTTGGATCTGTCATTCTAAGACATTTGAAAATGCCATGATTTCCCCTTAATCTATGTTATTACTTTCTACCAGACACTTAAAAAATATATATGTATATACATTCACTGTTGTTGATTTATAACCCACACCACCATGAGGCAGGTACAGATGAGATAACAGGTGCAAAGAGATCTTAAGTAACAGAACCAAGGTCAGAGCTGGGAAGGGAACCCTATGAGCTAGCTTCAGAACCTGTGGTTTTAATCCTGCGGTATACCATCTGGATAAAATAAACAATTGTTGTTAGGTGCAGTCAAGTTGGTTCTGACTCATAGTGGCCCTGTATAGGGTTTTCAAGCAGTGGCTGGAGGGTTTGTACCTCCACCTTGTGGTTCAAATTGACCATGCGGTCCAGTGCTTATCCTACAGTGCCATATCAGACACCCTCAAATAAAAGTATGTTAGTAAACCTAACTGGAGTCTCTTGTCTGCAAGGACATTGCAGTGTTTTGGAGTGAAGGTCCACCTGAACCAGCCACCCAACCACTGCCATCCAGTTGATTCTATAAGGTTCCTTGGCATTGTAGGATAAGCACTGGACTGCTAACCATAAGGTTGGCAGTTCAAAACCCCTAGTAACTACTCAGAAATCCTATATAGGATTGCTATGAATGGGAACCAATTTGATGGCAATTAACAACAACAGTATTCCACAGTATGGATGTACTATGATTTGTTTAGGCATTCACTTGTTGAAGGACATCTTGGCTGATTCAATTTTTGGCTATGATAAATAACGCTGCTTAGAACATTTGTGTACAGGTTTTGGTGTGAATATAACTTTCCAGTTCTGGGATAACTGCCCAAGAGTACAATTGTTGGATCGTATGGTAATTGTGTTCTTAATTTGATAAGAAACTGCCAAACTGTTTTTCAGGATGGCTGTACCAATTTATATCCCAGTTTTTCCAGATTCTTGCCATCATTAGCATTATGATTTTTATTTTAGTCATTCTGAGGTGTATAGTGGTAGCCCATTGTGATCTTAATTTGCACTTCCCTAGTGCCTACCAATGTTGAGCATGTTTTCATGTGTTTATTTGCCAACGCTGTATCCTCTCTGGAGAGATGTTTGTTCATCTTTGTTGCCCATTTTATAATTGGAGTTATTTGCTTTTTTAAAAAAACTATTGAGTTTTAAGAGTTCTTTATATATTTTAGCTACTAGTCCTTTGCCAGATGTATAATGTGTACATACATTTTCTCAGTTTGTAGCTTGTCTATTTCCTCTCTTCACATGAACTTTCACAGAGCAACAGTCTGTAATTTTAATGGGGTCCAAGTTATTGGGTTTTCCTTTTATGGGTTGTGCTTTCGGTGTCAAGTCTAAGAACTAACTCTTTGCCTAGCTCTGGATTCCTAAGAAATCTCCTGTATATTTCTAAAAGCGTCACATTTTATATCTAAGTCCATGTTCTATTTTGAATTCGTTTTTATGTAAGATGTGAGGTTTAGTTTACTTATTTTTGCTTATTTGTATGTTCTTCAGTGTTTTTTAAAGGCAGTGAAACCATCTGAAATCTACTGTAGAGCCAAGTAGTATCACACTTGGGGACCCTTGGGTGGTGAGTCAGAGTTGCTCTCCTGCTGAAGGATCTGAGTCAGTTTCTTAACTTTTCTGAGCTTGAGTTCCCTTGTAGGGATAATACTGATATTTACCATACAAATTTAGCATATAATACATTCAAGTGTAAATGGTTTAGGGCTGGTCAGTCCCACCCAGAAGTGTCTGGTGATCTGCATCCAAAAGGTCACAGCCTTGAAAACACTGTGGAGCAGTTCTACTCTTTGTATTTTGGGTCACTATGATAATGTGCTGGACTGCAAGGTTGGCAGTTCAAGCTCACCATCTGCTCCTTGGAAACACTATAGAGGGTTGCTATGAGTCAGAACTGACTCGAAGGCACTTAACAACAACAGTAACGAGTCAAAGTCAGCTCCACAGCAGTTGAACAACAGCAACAACATTATGTGCCAGATACTATTTTAGTTGGTAGGGGCGTATAACTGTGTGAACAAGACAAAAGTACACTAGGGAACTCCTCATGGAACTCATGTTGTGGAAGGAGATGGATGATACATAAGCAAGTGAAATACATAGTTTGTCAGATAATGATATGTTCTGTGGTGAATAATAAAGCAAAGAAGGGGATGGGCCTAGGGTTAGTTTTGACTCATAGCCACCCTGTATAGGGTTTCTGAAAGCAACTGATGGGTTTGAACTGCTGACTTTATGGTTACCAGTCCAGTGCTTATCCTACAGTACCATACCAGTGTTCGGTCATGGGGATAGGAGGGTTGTTATTTTAAAAGAGCTCAAGTGATCATCTTACTGAGATGGTGATATTTAAACAAGGACCTGAAGGACGCGAGGGACTGAATCATGTGGGCAGCTGAGGAGTTTCTGAGGAAAGGAACATTCCAGGAAGATTGAACAGCAAACACAAGAGTTTGGAAGCTGGAGTGGGCTTGGCATGTGTGAGGAGCAGCAAGAAGACTTACATAACTGATCTAGTGCTTGAGGGGGGATGAAGTGAAGTTGTGTGCCATTGTGAGGGTGAAGATGTCAGGCCATTTTATGCTGAGTGAGCTGGGGACCTACAGGGGGCGTTGGAGAGCAGGAAGCTTCATTTACATTAGTTTCAAAGGATCACCATAGCCCTTATGTGGTGAATCAACTCCTGAAGGGCAAGGGCACCAGAGGGGAAACGAGTGAGGAGGCTAAGAGAAGATGGTGGCAGGAAGCAGAGCCAAAGCAGTGGAAAAGTGGTCAGATCGTGGCTGTATTTTGAAGGTAGAGCTAACTGAATTCACTGATGGATTGGATATGTAATAAGAAAGGGAAACAGAGAAGTCAAGGATGGCTCTAAGATTTCTGCTGGAGCAGTTGGAAGGATGGCGTTAGTCTTCATTTACTGCAGTGGAGGAGACTTGGAGCTGTGGGTTTGATGGGGGTGTTATAGATCAAGAGTCCTGTGTTGGAAGCATTGACTCTGAGATGCCTTTTAGATGTTCAGGTGGGGAGATATAGCCATCAGGCAGATGTGGTACAGGAGTGTGGAGCTCAGGGAAGAGGCTCAGGCTGCACATTTAACTTCGAAAGTCATCAAGATAGAGATGGTATTGAAAGTCATGGGCCTGGATGAGACCATTTACACTGGTACCACCAGGTGACATTTGACAATGTCTAGGAGCACTTTTGGTTGTCACATTTGGAGAAGGAATTGCTACTGGCCATCAGCGGGTAGAGACCAGGGATGTTGCTAAAATTCTACAGTGCACAGTCCCCTCAAAACAAAGAATTGTTGGGCCCAAAATGTCAGTTATAAAACCTGATTGAGAACCGGTGATTAGTCTTTAGATTCTAGGGAATAAGTGTAGATGAAAGGGAGAGTCCAGGGGGTAGGAGTAAATGCAGGTAATTGCATGAAATGCATGTGAAATATAGTGTTTAGCACCCGGAAAGCACTTAGTAAAGGATAGCTGTGATTCTTTTGGTGTTTTTTTGTTTTGTTTTTTAACGTTTCAAAGTCACTTCCAACCAAGCACTTAAACTAAAAGAAGTCAGAGTTAAAGGAGTCCATACAAAATCTCTGTTTCATATACTGCTTAGTTTATAGATGGGGAAACCAAGACCCAGAGGGGGAAGGGACTTGCCTGTCAGCATACAAAGGGTTAGGAACCCAGGTTTCTTGGTGGTGGTTATTAAGTTTTCCACTTCACCATTCTATTTTTATTCCCATTTTACAGATAAGTAAACTGTGATTTAGAGATTTAATCACTTGCCCACATCTACACAGCAGAGCAAGAATCAAAATTTGAGTTTCCTAATTTTTAACGTGTGGCGCTGTGGGTTAATGTGCTGGACTGCAAGGTTGGTTTGAACTGCAAGGTCAGCGGTTCAAATTCACTAGCTGCTCCTTGTAAACCCTATATAGGGTTGCTATGGGTCGGAAGTGACACGACTTCACTTAACAACAACTTTTAACGCAGTGTTTTTTTAACAACAACAGCAACAATAGCCATCATATGCTGAGAGTCCACTTTGTGCTGGACACGTTCCATAGACTGGCCAGGACAGAAGCTGGAGCAGGGGCCAGTAAGACACGATGAAACAACTCATCCTGCCCCTCTAATTACACGCGTTTCTTTGTTGGCATCACCACCACCCCCTTGGCCTGTAGTTGTTTTGTTGCTGGCCAGCTGTGTTGTCATTCTCCCCATTCCCATGACGATCCCTCTCAAAATATTATTTACTGTGAAAACAATAATATAACATCAGTACAAGGCTTTTTTTCAAAAAGCACCCCCAAATCTCATCATCCAGCCCAGCAGCTGTTTTAGTTCTTCTGTGTTCTTTAAATCTCTGCCCATATGCCGACAGTGCACATTTTACACCCTTGTTGTTGAGATGTAGATAGCATTCTGTATTGGACTGTATTTGCTTGGTGCTGTATATGTAAATGTAAATGATAATAGAGATCTGAAAACAAGCTAATAGTCTAGCAATACAAGGATACCCAGTGGACTTCTTCTACATAGCCAATAAGCACAAGAATGATAAGAAAACAAACTAATAGTCTAGCAATACAGGAATGGATACCCTGTGGAATTCTACATAGTCAATAAACACAAGAATTATAAACAATGTTCACATATACAATAACATATATAGGAGTCCTGGTGTGGCTCCGTGGGCTAATGCGCTGGACTGCAAAGTCAGTTTGAAGCCCAAGGTCAGCAGTTCAAACTCACCAACCGCTCCTTGGAAGCCCTCTGTTGGATTGCTATGAGTTGGAACCGACTTGACGGCACTGAACAACAACAACAATAACAACAACAACAACAGTTATTATAATAGAGGTCCTTGGTGACAACAGTGGTTATGTTCTACTAACTGAAAGGCTGGCAGTTTAAATCCATCAAGCAACAAGCAAGCACTCTGTGGGAGGATGATGGAGCAGTCTGTTTTTTTTTGTCTTAAATGTTTTATTGTGAATTATGTGATAGTTTACATGGGAGAACATTAGTTTTACATTCATTCTATCGTATATCATCTCATTGCCATGGTTACAATCCCCTCCATGCTATCCTTCCCCCGTACACCCCAGGTCTTCAGCACACAGTCACTCTCCCTCTC
>NW_006408565.1:7176833-7190386 GCF_000296735.1 Chrysochloris asiatica | reverse complement strand
TCCACCTGATCTGCCATCTTTTTCTGGAAGTTGGAGCAGTTTGTTTTTGTAAAGCTTACAGCATTGGAAACCCTATGGGTCAGTTCTATTCTATCTTATAGGATTGCTATATGAAGGCAGTTTGAAGGCAGTGGGTTTGGTTTGGATTTGAGTGGTACAAACAGTTTGAGACCAGCTGCTACCTAAAAGTTGGTGGTTTGAACCCACTCAGTGGCGCCACAGAAGACAGACTTGGTGAATAGTTTTGTGACAATTATAGCCAAGAAAACCCATTGGAGGTGTTCTATTCCACAACATATCGACTCTGACAAGGAGTTTGGGTTTTATTATTATGAATAATAGTACATTAAAAAACTTACTGCTGATAGTTTTTCCCCCCTGAGTTATTTCTTTAGGTTAGTCAGGAGTTGTTCAAGAAAGGTCATTCACACATAAAAAATGGCTGCACTAATTTATACTGCTACTAAGTATTTCACATGATTCCAACTCCAGATGGGCATATGTGTGTTGGAGTAGAATTGTGCTTCATAGAGTTTGCAATGTCTGCTTTTTTGGAAGCAGATCACCAGGACTTATCCGTGGAGGTACCTCTGGATGGACTAAATCCTCCAACCTTTTGGTTAGCAGAAGAATGTAATAAACCACCCAGGGATCCCATTTCACATTAGTGGGTAATTTGATTAAAATCAACTCATGTAACTCCTTCACTCTTTAGTGTAGGTGCTATTATCTCCATTTTTCAGTCAAAGAACCTGAGGTTCAAAGGGATTAAATATATGACCTTCATACCTGGAACGGAACCCACTCCTAGATATCACCTTTCAGTCAAACAACTGACAGGTTTATCAAGTGAACAATAACACCCCAACTAAGGAACAGACTCCTCAGAACAATCAACCATACCAGATTAAAAAGGCAGCATTTGCCCCCAAACAAAGCCCAGAAGGCAGGAAGGAACAGGAAAGAAGGATAAAGGAAACTAGGAACCCAGGGGGACTCTGGGAAGAGTGCTATATGGTTGTTGAATGAAGGACTAACTTGCACTGTACTTTTTCACCGAGACCACAATAAAATATTAAAGAAAGGGGGAGGAGGACGTTAAAAAACTTTCCCAAAGACTGAGAGCTCATAAAGTGTGGAAATGGGATTTGACATTTGGTGTACCTGACCCCAGTCAACAGTCCCTTCCACTAGGAACAATAGACTGTTTCTGGGTTATTGCATTTTTATTAGCATTAAGCCCAATGCATTCTGGCCCTAATTTAACAGATGTTAAGAGTTACCCTCCTTGTTCTAGTGTGTATTTCACCTTTGATCTTGGTGTGACCTGTAGTCCTGTGGAATGTGAAGGGATAGGGCTTTGAGATCCCTATGTTCTATTCTGCCAGTGTGTGCTGGCAGCTGAAAAGAGTATGTCTGGATGCCAGATGGTTTTTGGAAACACTGAGAGACTCATTAATTCACACCCCTCAATCAACAGATCAGTCTGTAGTCAACAAACTATTTCAGCACCCTGGATCTGTGTAGGAAGAAAAGAGAGAAATGAACTTTCTCTTCAAAGGCCCCTCCATCTAGCTAGGTGAATAGGAGGTAAGACATTTTGGAGAATGAGATGGCCAACTATGAGAATAGGCGCTTTATTCTTCTGATCTGAAGAGTAAAGCGCCTATTCTCATAGTTGGCCATATTAAAAACTTGAGTAGACTGCCAGTATTTATGAATCCAGAGGTTTCACATAAAAATGGGAATTTCTGGATTTTTTTGAAACTAGGAGGAGCTGTCAACCCTGAGCCTATAGTCCTTTATGATGACAAAGTGGAGTAGCAGCTGCCCCTTGTGGATGGGAAACCCACTGTTTGCCATAGTCTCCACCTGGCTTGTGTCGTCCATTTGCATTAATGTTTTCATGTCTTAATCTAAATGCTGCTGGAGGGCAAAGAAAACAGCGCACTGCAGATGAGTTTGGAGAGATTGGATGAATGTGAGGCTGGTGTTCCAGGGAATGGGGATTGAGTGAGCAGAGCTGCAGGCAACCAAGACCTACTCTCACTAGTGCAAGTTAAACAGTGGTACCTTGGCTCCCATGTAACCTGGGACAGTACACTTGGGGTGGCCAGGCTATACCAGAACCAGAACTAAGAAGTCAAGGAATAATATGAGAACTTCCGTACAAATGGCAGAGTGCGCACACACAAAACCGAACCCCTGCATTCCAACTCTGAGGTGGCTTCAACAAGTGCCTGAGAAAATGCCATTATCTTTTAATTCCGTATGTCTATGAACTTTTTGAAGCCGCCATCAAGTTGACTCCTACCCATGGGGACCTTAAGTGCAACAGAACAAAACTTGGCCTAGTATCATGTACCAATGCATCCTCACGATTGCAGGCATGCTTGGGTTCATTGTTGTAGCTGTTGTTTCAGTTCCTCTCAATGAGAGTCTTGCCTTTGCTGGTGCTCTATTTCACCAGACAGGATGTCTTTCTTTAATGCCTGATCCCTCCTGATGAGGTGCCCAGAGCAATCCAAGTTGGACAATGTTCTGCTGTGATCCATAGGTTTTGCTGACCAATTTTCAGAAGCATATTGCCAGGCCTTTATTCCTAGTCCTTCTTAGTCTGGGATCTCCACTGAAATATTTCCATATGTGTGACCTTGCTGGTTCCAGTATCACACCAACACACAAGCCACCACAGTACAACAAATGGATAGATAGGCTGTTGTTAAGTGCAGTTGAGTTGGTTCTGACTCATAACGACGCTGTACTGAGTTTTCAAGGAGTGGTTGGGAGGTTTGAGTTGCCAACCTTGCCGTTAGCAGTCCAGTGATTACCCTACAGTGCTACACCAGGATGCCGACAGATGGGTGCTTGGGATTAAAACAAAACCATATCAGAATTTCTGTGGACCAGGAAGCATAAGGGTGGCATCTCATGTTGGGTTATCTAGAAATAGGTGCTGTTGAGTCGCTTCTGACTTATAGAGACCCTGGGCACAACACAAGGAAACACTGCCTGGACCTGCATCATCCTCATAGTTATTGTTACGTTTGAACCCATTGCTGCTGCCAATGTGTCAGCCCGTGATCCTCCACTTTACCAAGCATGATTGTCTCTCAAGGGACTGGTCCCTTCTAACAATATGTCCGAAGTGTGAGACATAAAGTCTCACCATCCTTGCTGCTAAGAAATACTCTGGCTGTACTTCCTCTAACACAGATTTGTTTGTTCTTCTGACAGTCCATAGTACTTTTAATATTCTCCAACACCATAATTCAAATGCATCAATTCTTCTACAGTCTTTCTTATTCATGGTCCAACTTTCACATGCATATGAAGCTATTGAGAATACCACAGCTTGTATCAGGCACACTTTAATCCTCAAACTGCTGTTTCCATGAGTGTTAATGGTGGATACATGCAAAATGAAGTCTTAGACAACTTTAATCTTTTCCCCACTTATCATGTTATTTATTGGTCCAGTTGTGAGGATTTTTTTTTTTTTTTTCTTTACATTGAAGTACAACCCATACCAAAGTCTGTGGTCTTTGTGCAGGTTCCTCATGAGCACGATTAGGTGTTCTGGAATACTCATTCTCCACAGTTTTGTCCTTAGCTTGTCATGATCCACGGAGTTGAAAGCCTTTGTGTAGCCAATAAAGCACAAATAAACATCTTTCTGGTATTCTCTCCTTTTAGCCAAGAACCATCTGATGTCAGCAATGCTATCCCTCCTTCCTTGTCCTTGTCTGAATCTAGCTTAAACATCTGACAGTTGCTATCACTTTTGAGTTATCTTTAGCAAAATTTTATATTCATATGATATTAATGATATTTTGTTATTATTTCCTCATTCCATTGGGTTCCGTATCTTTGGAGTGGGTACAAATATGGCCTGATGAGTGAGTAGCTTCAGTGCTGCATCAGTTCGTTGAAAAATTTCAATTTGTATTCCATCAATTCCTGGAGCCTTGTTCTTTGCCAGTGCCTTCAGTGCAGGTTGGACTTCCTCAGTACCATCATATGCTACCTCTTGAAATGGACCATTTATTTTTGGTACAACGACTTTGTATTCCTTCCATCTTCTTTTGATGCTTTCGGCATTGCTTAATATTTTGCTGAAAGAATCCTTCAGTATTTCAAATTGAGGCTTGAATTTCTTCCTTAGTTCCATCAGCTTGAGACATGCTAAGATTGTTCTTCCCTTTTGTTTTTCTAACTCCAGATCTTTGAACATTTATTATAATGTTTGACTTTGTCTTCTCTAACTGACCAGAACCAGGCAGTGTTTCATTCTATTGTAATAGGGTCGCTATGAGTCGGTACCGACTCGATGGCACCTAACAACAACAACAACAACAACAACAACAAACTGACCTTTAAATTTTTCTGTTCAGTTTTTTTACCTCCTCATTTCTCCTGTTTGCTTTGTATCTCTACACAGCAGAGCAAGTTTCAGAGTCTCTTCTGACATCCATTTTGGTCTTTTCTTTCTTCCTTGTCTTCTTAATGATCTTTTGTTTTCTTCCTGTATGTTCCAAATATCATCCCACAACTCTTCTGGTTTTCAGTCATTAGTGTCTAATGCATCAAATCTGTTCTTGAGACAATCTCTAAATTCACGTGGAATATGATCAAGTTCATATTTTGGCTCTTGTGGACTTGTTTTAATTTTCTTCAGCTTCAGTTTCAACTTGCAAACGAGCAATTGAATGGTCTGGTCCACAGTCTGCCCCTGGCTTTATTTTGGAAGATGATATGGAGCTTTTCAACCATCTTTTCCCACAGATGTAGTCAGTTTGATTTCTGTGTGTTCCATCTGGTAAAGTCCATGTGCATAATTGTCTTTTATGTTGTGAAAATCATGTTTGCAATGAATAAGTCATTGGTCTTGAAAATTCTGTCTTGTTATCTCCAGCCTCGTTTCTATCACCAAAGCCATATTTTCAAACTACTTCTTTGTTTCCAGCATTTGCCCATAAGATCCTTCAATACTGCAAGCCGAGGCTTGGATTTTTTCCTTCAGTTCTTTCCGCTTGAGAAAGGCTAAGCATGTTCTTCCCTTTAGGTTTTCTAACTCCAGGTCTTTGCACGTTTATTTATTTGTCTTCTTGAGCTACTTTTTTGAAATTTTCTGTTCAGCTTCTTTTACCTCCTCATTTCTTCCATTTACTTTAGCATCTCTACATAGGAGAGCAATTTTCAGAGTCTCTCCTGACATCCCATTTGGACTTTTTCTCCTTTTCTTGTCTTCATAATGACCCTTTGGTTTTTTCTTGTATGATGTTCTTCATGTCATCCCACAATTCTTCTGGTCTTTGGTCATTAGTGTCTAATACCTCAAATCTTTTCTTGAGATGATCTCTAAATTCAGGTGGAATTTGTTCAAGGTCATATCTTGACTCTTGTGGACTTTAAACACTTTCCCTCAGTTTCAGTCTGAACTTACATATTGATGGTCTATTCCACAGTTTACCCCTGGCCTTGTTTTGGCTGATGGCATTGAGCTTTTGACCATTTCTTCCCATAGATATAGTCATGTTAATCCCTGTGTATGCCATTTGATGATGTCCAGGTGTATAGTTGTCTTTTATGTTGTTTGAGAAAGTTATTTGCAATGAACGAATCAGTTGTTGTTGTTAAGTGCCGTCGAGTTAGTTCCGACCCATAGCAACCCTGTCTGTATAGGGTTTCTGAGCAGCGGTTGGTGAACTTAAACTGCCAACCTTTCGGCTCAAACCAGCTTTGAAGTCTAGTGCATTAACCCACAGCGCCACACCAAGACAAGTCAATGGTCTTGCAAAATTCTATCATGAGATCTCCAGCATCATTTCTATCAACAAGGCCATATTTTCCAATGACTGATCCTTTTTGTTTCCAACCTTTGCATTCCAATCACCAGTAATTATCAATACATCTTGAGGCATGTCTGATCAATTTCAGACTGAATTGGTAGAATTCTTCAATTTCATCATCACTGACTTTAGTGGTTGGTGCGGTGATTTAAATAATAATGGCATTAACTGGTCCTTCCTGTTGTTGTTGTTGTTGCTAAGTGCCATCTAATCAATTCTAACCCATAGCGACCCTGTATAGGGTTTCCAAGGAGTAGCTGGTGAGCTTGAACTGCCCACCTTGCAGCTCAAACGTTTTTGCAGTCTAGTGCATTAACCCACAGCGCCACACCAGGACTCCTGACCTTCCCTGTTGTTGTTATGTGCCGTGGAGTCGGTTCCGACTCATAGCGACCCGGTACAGGGTTTCCGAGGCTGTAAATCTTTACGGGAACAGAAAGCTTCATCTTTCTCCCGTGGAACAGCTGGTAGTTTCGAACTGCTGACCTTGCAGTTCATAGCCTGATTTGTAACCACTGTGCTACCAGAGTGGATATTATTGTACCACAGATAGCATTGTACATCAAGACAGATCTTGACATGTTTTTTAATGGTGAATTCAACACCATTTCTCTTCAATTTATCACTCCTGGGGTAGTTGATTCCAAATGGCCAATACCAGTCCAATTCAGCTCACTAATGCCTAAGATAGCCATCTTTGTGTTCCATTTCATTTTTGACAGCTTCTCATTTTTCTAGATTCATACTTCACACATTCCATTTTTATTACTAATGGATATTTATAGCTGTTTTGTCTCAATTCGAATTGTGCCCCATCAAGCAAATGAAAGTCCTGAAAACTTTCCTCCATTCACATCATTATGTTCAAATCTATGTTGAGGAGGCAGCTCTTCCTCAGTTGGATTTTGAGCACCTTCCAACCTGAGGGGTTCATCTTCCGACACTGTATATGACAATGTACTGTTGCTATTCATAATGTTTTCTTCATCTGGCACCTATTCAGAAGGGATTTCAGTGGCTAACCATTCAGAAGTAGTCTGCCTTTCCTTCTTCCTAGTCTATCTTCGTCTGGAAGCTCCACTGAAACCTGTCCACCATGGGTGACCCTGCTGGTATTTCAAATACTAGTGGTATAGTTTCTAGCATCATAGCAACATGTAATCCACCACAGCACAATAAACTGAGAGATGAGTGGTGGAGTGAAAGATGTATGTGTATATATATATTATTGGCCCAGGATGTTGTGCACAGGGTCACTATGAGTCAGTACCGACTCGATGGCACCTAACAACAACAACATCTCTATCTATCTATCTATCTATCTATCTATCTATCTATCTATCTATCTATCTAGATGTTGTTGTTGTTGTTGCTGTTGAGTGCTGTCGAGTTGGTTCCAACCCATAGCAACCCTGTATAGGGTTTCCAAGGAGCAGCTGGTGAGCTTGAGCTGCCGACCTTGCAGCTCAAACGGCTTTGCAGTCTGGTGCATTAACCCACAGCACCACACCAGGACTCCATGTATATATATATATGTGTGTGTGTGTGTGTGTGTGTGTGTGTGTGTGTGTATGTGTATATGTGTGTGTGTATATATATGTGTGTGTGAGTGTATGTGTATATATATATATGTATATATATATACATATATAAACTCACTGCTAACAATCAATTCCAACTCATAGCGACCCTGTATAATGTTTCTGGGGCTGCAAATCTTTACAGGAGCAGAAAGCCTCATCCTTTTCTTGAGGAGTGGCTGATGGGTTGGAATTCCTGACCTTGGAGCTGGCAGTCTTGTGCTTATCTTATGACATCACCAGGGCTCATAGATATTTAGTTTAAGAAAAAGGTCTGCATAGTTGTGGAGGCTGGCAAGACCCAAATTCGTGGCATCAGGCTGTAGGCTTCTCCTGACTCATGTGGTTGCAGGGGCTGATGAGTCGTAGATAGACAGGCCTTAAGCATTCTGCTGGCTCACAGGGCTGTGGGAACCCCAATATTTGCAGGTCAGGTGATAGGTTGTTGGCTCATGTATCAAGAACAAGAGGTCAGGTGATGATGAGTAGGATCCAGAGAGTGAAAGAACCTTGGTAGAACATCCATTCGTATACTAGAGGCCGCCTGTACCCCCAAGGAAACCCCCCTTTCAGCTAATTGACTGCTCACATCAGATCTCATACAATAGTGATTATATTACCTATGGAAGTGCAGTCAGTCCAATGTCTGCTAAACCACGGAGACTCATAGCCCAGCATGGTTGACATATACCATAAACCATCACAAGTGATGAAGGGGCTTGCAGGGACTGTGAATATAGGAAGTCAGCCCTGTAATGTCCATGTGGGGTAAGACTTGGGTGTGCCTTACTTGTGGGGAAAGGAGAACGGATTCTGTACGAAGTCAGGCGGTAAGCTATGCTCTTAGAAGATGCTGAAATAACTCATTGGTGAACAGATACGAGTGTAGGACTGGAGATGTGCCATCTACCTGTGGCCCAGAGCAGAAAGGGTAACTCCTAGGTGGGAACAGAAACTTGTGGTGTACTGCACTTGGGCCAGCCTCTGAGGCTGCGCTACCTATGTGCTCCTGGATTAAGAGCAGGCCAGGTTGATGTTTCTCTTTGCATATTCTTTATAAAAGACATTCTGAGCAAATTAAGCATATAAACAAGAGAGCAGGGTCACATGCAATAGTCTGAAGAGGTCAAGTAGCAGTGCTTCCTTATCCATTCATTAAGGCATATTCTTAGCTCCTCTAACTGGGAACATTTTACAGATGCTCACAGAACTCAAGAGGAATGAAACTGTGTTTCATAGAATCAGAGTTCAAGGGAGAAAAGGATCGTTAGAAGTAGCCTTATTTTCCCCCCTCGTTTTACAGAGGAGGAATTTGAGGTCCAGAGATTTTCTTGCGATCACATAGCTGGTCATTGTGGAGCCTGGCCCCTGAGCTTCATCCTGGCTTTGTTTCAGAAACCTCAGTTTGTTTATTTATAAAATGGGCATAACTTTCTAACGCCATGCAGTTGTTAGAGGTTGTAAAATACAACACACTCCTCCTTCATAGTGGATAGTTGTTTCTCTTCTGAGGTATGGTTTTTATTTATTTATTTAGTTTTGTATTTGGACAGTGTACTCCTCATCTAGCCTCACCAGGTTTGGATTCCAGCTTCACCCTTACTGTCTGTGTGACTGTGGGCCAGTTCCTTGCTCCGGACATCCATTTCCACATTAGTAAGACAGGGCTGTAGTGCTATAGGATAAGTGTTGGACCGCTAACCACAGTTTTGGTGGTTCAAGCCCACCACCTGCTCAATGGAAACCCTGTACAAGGTTGCAATGCAGTGGAACTGACTTGACAGCACGTAAGAACAACTATAATAGTAGGAGGCACAAGTGGTTTGCAATAGACTGATAAGCTGAAGGTTAGCAGTATGAGCCTCCTAGCATCACCAAGGACCTGCTGATCCACTTCTGTAAAGATTAGAAGAAAATCCTATGCAGTAGTTCTACTCTGACACATGAGGTCACCATGAATAAGAACTGACTTGATGTCAATGCTTATTTATTTATTTATTTAGTTTTCATTGGATTACAAACCAAACTAAAACTCACTGCCATGGAGTTGGTTCTGACTCATAGTGACTCTTTATAGGGTTTCGGAGACTGTAAATCTCCACAGGAGGAGACAGCCTCATTTTGCTCTCACAGAATAATTGATGGACTTGAATGCTGATCTTGTGGTTAGCAGCCCAAAGCGCTACTGGCTATCCTTTCATTGGATCCCATTGAGGATTAAATGATATAAAGCACTTAAAGCCTTTAGAACAGGAGTGGGGAACGTCCAGTCATTTGGTCTGGCCCTGCCAAAGCAACCACAGTTCCAGCCATCATATTGTTGTTGTTGTGAAGTGCTGTTGAGTCGGTTCCGACCCATAACGACCCTGTATAGTGTTTCCGAGGAGCAGTTGGTGAGCTTGAACTGCCAACCTTGCAGTTCAAATGGCTTTGCAGTCTGGTGCATTAACCCACAGTGCCACACCAGGACTCCAGCCATCACATTAGGGGTGAGTTAAATGTTTGACCAAACATAGCCGGCTAATTTTTAAGTTGATAATTTTGTATGGCCGGCGAATGATGTTATAAATTTTGGTAGTAAAAAGGTTCTCCACCTCTGCTCTAGAAAAATGCCTGACACCTAGAAAACCCCAGTAGCTGTTGTTAGGTGCTATCAAGTCAGTTCTTCCAACTCCCAGAGACCTTATGCACAACAGAAGAAAACACTGCCCAGTTCTGTGCCGTTCTCACAGTTGTTGTCATGTTTGAGCCTGCTGTTGCTACCACTGTGTCAATTCATCTGGATGACAGTCTTCCTCTTTTCTTGCTGACCACCTTACTAAGCATGTTGTCTTTCTCTAGGGACTGGTCCCCCCTGACCACATGTCCAAAGTATGAGAGATAGAGTCTCTCTATCCTCACTTCTAAGGAGCATTCTGACTGTACTTATTCCAAGACAATTTTTTTTTTCCCTTCTGGTAGTCCATGGTATTTTCAGTATTCTCCATCAGCAGCATAATTCAAATGCATAGCTTCTTCTATGGTCTTCCTGTATCAATGTCCAACTGTCACATGCATATGAGGTGACTGAAAATACCAGACTTTGTTCAGGCGCACCTTAGTCCTCAAACTGACATCTTTAATGTTACTTAGATGTGGCACTGTGGGTTAGTGCTTTGAACTGCAATATCAGTTTGAACCACAAGGTTGGTGGTTCAAACTCACTAGCCACTCCTCAGAAATCCTATATAGATAGGGTCGCTGTGGGTTGGACATGCCTTGACAGCACTTAAAAACAATAACAAATAAATATTAGCTGCCATTATTAAAGAAGCTCTGGTAGCATAGTGGTTACGAATCGGGCTGTGAACCTTAAGGTCAGCGGTTCAAAACTACCAGCTGCTCCACGGGAGAAAGTTGAGGCTTTCTACTCCCGTAAAGATTTACACCCTTGGAAACCCTGTACAGGGTCGCAATGGGTCGGAACCGACTCGAAGGCACTTAACAACAACAACAACAATTATTAATACTATCACTATAATTTGACAACATATCATATTTTCCTTTTTGTTTTGCGAACCGGTGAATGCGTCACTGAGTTTGAACCTTGCCTTCAGAAACGTAATGGCATACATTCCTGTTTCTTGGATATTCTCTGGCTTTACTTATTCTTGAGTAATATGTACGCTGTAATTTTGGGGCAATGAATTAAGAAAATGAAGAAACAGGTTGATGTAGACTGGCCTGGGGTAGTCCACGATGTCCTTGAACTGTGTGGTAAACTGCGTTATTAAATAAATTTATAGGGCTTATTAAATATTAGCCTTAGATGCACAGGCTTTCCACACATTATCTTAAACCCTCACAACCATTTATAAGGTAAGGCCATTTTGCATTTCAGGAAACTGAGATTCAGAGACGTGAAGAGATTCAGCCAGTGGTTGTTAGCAGAACCAGGACAAATGTGGCCTCATCATGTACTCTTACTCCCTGTTCAATGTTCTAGATAGCTCTTGAGCTATTGGGGACCAAGGAGGGATGGAGAGGTGGTTTCATTCAACTGTCTGATGGTCTCTCTCCTTGTTCTTCTCCTCCATTCCCCTTCCTTTTCCTCTGCTTCCTGGATTCCCCAGAACCCATGAGGGCCCCCAAAGGCCTAGCCTTCGCTGAGATCCAGGCCCGCCAGCTGACCCTGCAGTGGGAACCACTAGGCTACAATGTGACCCGTTGTCATACCTACACGGTGTCCCTGTGTTATCATTACACTCTGGGCAGCAGCCACAACCAGACCTTCCGGGAGTGTGTGAAGATGGAGCGGGGTGCTAGTCGCTACACCATCAAGAACCTGCTGCCATACCGGAATGTTCAGGTGCGGCTCGTGCTCACGAACCCCGAGGGGCGCAAGGAGGGCAAGGAGGTCACCTTCCAGACGGACGAAGATGGTAAGAGTCTCAAGCCCCACTCCCAGGGGGACAAATGCTTACCACAGTCACCCTATGTCTGCAACTGAAATTTATAGAATATATTGTTTTGCTTAAGATTACAGTAACTGTCTAATAACAAAGCAATGATAGTATTTATTATCTAGAAGTCAGGTCAGATTGGTAGAATTTCTCTCTTTAATGTTTGGAGGAATTCACAGTGAAACCAATTGGGCCTGAAGTGGAAAGGTTTTTAATAACAGTTTCAACTTTTAAATTAGATGCAAGCATACAGTTTTCATTTTTAAAATAGACATAGAAAAGAAAGTAAAATAATATATATATATATATATATATATATATACACACATAGGAATATATATGATAGACTAGGAATATTTAAAAAGTAGATATGGTAATACAGAGAATTGTCTAGGGATATTATAAAAATAGATATAAGAATATAGATGTAGGAATATTCCCTTTTTTGTTTATTTATGATTTGAGAGAATTCATTTTCCATTCAGTAATGTTTACACCTTTTGTTTTGTGACATTAGTTGTAATCCCCTCTGGTAGCAGCACTATTCGCATTTCTTTTCTGGTCTCCCATTTCCATTGGTCCCTCTCTCCTGCCCCTTCTTGCCTTCCAGATTTCGTTCTTGGGCCAGTGTTATCCTTTTGGTCTTTTGTGGTTGGTTAATTTGAGGAGTATGTTCCTCGCTCATGGTTGTTATTGTGCGCTTTATAAGCCTGTCTGTTGCTTGGCTGAAGAGTTTCTGGGAGAGGAATATTCAGTTTTGGTTGTTTGTGAAGTGTGGAATCAATTCTGACTCAAAGCTATCCTGAATAGAGTTTTCAAGGAGCAATTACTGGGTTTGAACCACTGACCTGTGTTTAACAGTCCAGTGCTTATCCTATAGCATCACACCCGGATTCCGTTTTTGAGTTCTGTGTTTTTAAAGAAATTTGTTCATTTCATCTAAATTGTCAAATTTCTTGGCCTATAGTAGTTTATAGTATTATCTTATTATGCTTCTTTAATGCCTGTGGGATCTATAGTATTTTCCCATCTTTTCATTCCTGGTATTGGTAATTTGGAGCTTCTCTTAGTGACTCTTGGTAGGTGTTTATCCATTTTATTAATCTTTCCAATGAGCCAACTTTTGGTTTGTTGGTTTTCTTTATTGCATTTTAATTTTCTACTTTGTTTTTTCCTTTTAAATACTTTCTTTGGGTTTGATTTGCCGTTCTTTTCTTGCTTTTGAAATAGAAGATTAGATAATTGGTTTTGAGATTTCTTCATTATAGTATATATGCATTTTAGGCTACAAATTTCCCTTCAAGTTATGCTTTAGCTGAATCCTATGAGGTTTTAAAATTTAATAATTTTTTTAAAATTGTGAATTGAGTGAAAGTTTACTTGGCAAATCATTAGTTTTACACTCAACAAATCATATTTGGTTTCATTGCAATGATTACAATCTCCTCCATGTACTGTCATTTACAAGTATTCACCTATTCCCGAACGTTTTCTTTTTTTTAAAGGTTTTATTTTGATTTGAGTGATAATTTACATGGGAGAACATCTGTTTTCCACTCATCGTTTCATTGCAATGATTACAGTCCCCTCCATGCATCATCATTCAACAGTATTTGCTTCTATTCCTTCTGTTTTTTTTTTTTTTTTTTAGATATCCGTGTTCACGAGCAGGTTTCAGA
>NW_006408565.1:7169852-7176733 GCF_000296735.1 Chrysochloris asiatica | reverse complement strand
CTGCCTCCTGGCCACCAGCACCTGACTGCCAGCACACAGCCTTTCTCTTTCCATAAGACTAGAGTCCTCTTTTCCTCAGACTAGAGTCTCTCTCTACATGCCCTCACCTCTGCCTCCATCTCTAGTGTCACTGCTTCTCTGGATAGGGTCCCACATTCCTCTTGTGCTCTTCTCCCTTTGTGGTCCTAGGTCCTCTGTTCCTAGACTGTAAGATTAACTACTCCCTTCTTTTTGTTACAAAACTATGTTTAAAGTTGTAACAGTCACAATTAGTCATGATAACTTTGCTATTGAATTATAAGAATCTTATCCCCATCTTTTTTCATAAGACCCTGTTAGACAAGATGAATGATATTCAGTGGGGATTCTACCTTCCCCCATACACTCTGAAAATAAACTCCCTCTTGAAAACTTTGTACTTTATACACCCCCCCCCCCCCATTTTACGTAGTCAATGTCTAACTTGCCTGTCCCCTGTATACAGAGGGGATAGGATTGATCCTTGAAGTGGAGATTCCTTCTCTCTAAGTTGTATTTTGAGCTACTACATCATCCATAAGTAAAGGTCAAGTTAATCAAATTGTAGCAATTTACACTCATTTCCTTTATCAAAAAAAAATTTTTTCCCCCAAATCTTCCTCTAGTTGAGTTCTGATCATCAAGCCATCAAAGTTGGGTTAAGAAGGTACTATCTACATGTTTGGGCATTCTTGTGTGCCTCTCCTCACTTTATATCAGTTGGACACTTCACTCTCAGCTCTAGCCCTCTGTGGCTATGCCCTTGTCCATGGGTTCAGGAGTCCCGAGGTCTCACCATAACGTCAGACCTACCAGCCCTTCCTCTTCTCTCTCTCTCATCTCCAGGTTGACGGGAGTCTATGGAACGTGGTCAAACTCGGCCCATATTTTCATTGCTGCCTTCCCCCTCTTCCGCTTCCACTCACCAGGAGACCAGTGTGGTCGCCAGCAAGCTTAGACGCCTGCTTATATGTTCCCTTTGAGTTTCAGTCTTGGAGGGGGGTTTGTCCTGAAGGGACTTGATTGTTTGCCTTGATGGCTCCCCGGTGAACAACTTGCTTGTTCTTGTAGTAGCCAATCATACTGCCATTTTTGTTTTGGATTTTTCCTGCTGGTCTTTCTTTCAAGAAGTATCTTCTGTTCTTCTAGCTCTTCCAGGATGGTCTGCTTGTCCTTTCAAGTGAGACTGTCCCACCTCAGAAGGTTCTGGATGGAGCTCAGGATTCCACCTAAGGTCCTATACACTAAAAAATGCTCTACAGGAAGCCTATTTCACTGGGCAAGTTCTAGAACCCCTTTTAAGTATTCCAAATAGTTATAGGCTGAAGATGGGCTTACAATCTTTCTGTAATCATGTTTCCCGATATTCGTTTCTATCCCATGCAAGTGTCTATTTTACAATAGTAGGCATGGGAATGGAGCTCTGGTAGCATAGTGGTTACAAATCAGACTGCGAACCTCAAGGTCAGCAGTTCGAAACTACCAACGGTTCCATGGGAGACAGATGAGGTATTCTACTCCTGTAAAGATTTACAGCCTCGGAAACCCTGTACAGGGTCACTGTGAGTCAGAACCGACTCCACGGCACATAACCACCACCACCACCAGGCAAGGGAAACCAATATGCATAAGACAGTCAAGCATCTTAACATTATTTCTCCTCTTTTACCCATTCAGACTATGCCTCGATCCCTGTATCACAGAGTTCTGCTGTTCCAAGGTTGAGCATACATCACTATTTACCTCTGTCTCATTTAGCCCATGCAAACCTGCCTCAGTGTTCCCATATCTATCTTGTTCTTCCATTCCCCTTCCCCTTCTTGTACCTTCTCCAACACCCAAACTATAATATGTCTACCCTCTATCCTGTTTCTATCTTTGGGTTTATTGTTTAAGCAAATATCATCTATGCCAAGAAAGCTGGAAAATGGCTACTTGGCCAATCAATTGTGAAAGATTCATATTTGTGCCCATTATAAAGAAAGATGATCCAATTGAATGTGGAACTTATCAAACAATAGCATTAACATATAACTGCAAGTAAAATCTTGCTGAAGATGATTGGAAAACAATTGCAGTAGTACATCAATAACGAGCAATCAGAAACTCAGGCCAGATTCAGATGAGGGTGAAAAACAAGGGATATCATTGGGAATATCAGATGGATCTTAGCTAAGAGTAGAGAATACTAGAAATATGTTTATCCATGTTTTATTGACTATGTTAAGGCATTTGATTGTGTGGATCATGGCAAACTATAGATAACATTGTGAAGAATGGGAATTCCAGAACACTTAATTGTGCTAATAAGGATCCTGTACATAGACCAAGAAGCAGTCATTTGAATAGAGCAAGAGGATAACGAATGGTTTAAAAATTAGGAAAGGTTTGTGTCAGGGTCATATCTTTTCACCATACTTATTCAATCTATATGCCGAGCAAATAATATGTGAAGCAAATAATCCAAGAAGAATGTGGCATCAGGATTGGAGGAAGAATCACTAACAACCTGTGATATACAGTTGACACAACCTAGATTGTTTAAAGTAAAGAGGAATTGAAGTACTTACTGATGAAGATCAAAGACTACAATTTTCACTATGGATTACAGATCAAAATAAAGAAAACTTAAATCCTCACAACTGGACCAATAGACAACATCATGATAAATGGAGAAAAGATTGAAGTTGCCAAAGATTTCATTTTACTTTGATCCATAATCAGTATTCATGGAAGCAGTAATCAAGAAATCAAACAATATATTGCATTGGTCCAACTGCTGCAAAAGAACTTTTTGAAGTGTTAAAAGGCAAAAATGTCACTTTGAAGACTACATTGTGCCTCACTGAAGCCATGGTATTTTCAGTCATCTCATATGTATGTGAAAGCTGGACAATGAATAAGGAAGACTGAAGAATTGATGTATTTATATTATGGTGTTGGCAAAGAATATTGAAATTACTATGGACTGCCAGAAGAACAAACAAATCTATGTTGGAAGAAGTACGGCCAGAGTGCTCCTTAGAAGTGAAGATGGTCAGACTTCGTCTCATGTACTTTGTTATCAGGAGGGATCAGTCCCTGGAAAAGGACATCATGAGAGGTAAAGTACAGGGTGAATGAGAAAAAGGAAGCTCCTCCAGGGAGATGGACTGACATAGTGACAGCACCAATGGGCTCAAACCTAACAATTGTGAGAATGGCACAAAAGAACAAAAATTTAACAATATTTTGTTCTTTTGTGCATACAGTCGCTGAGTCAGACCTGACTCGATGGCACCTAATAACAAACAGCAATAACAATATTTTAGGGACTGTTTTGAGTGCTTTGTACGTAGTCCTCATGGCCACCTGATAGCTACTGTTATTATTCCGTTTACAGATGGGATAACTGAGGAAAAGCGGAGTTAAGTAGCGAGCCCCAAATCACATAGTTAATAGGTAAGTAGTAGAGCTGAGATTCACAAATATCACTTTGCATCTCAGCTTTAGAGGTATCACTTTTGGGAGCTCTACTTTAATGTTAGTATAGGTAGATGTAGCCCTAATGGTGGGTAGGATCTTTGCTTATTTGAACCAGATGGCTGATTTGACACTTTGTGAAAGTCCAAAGTCTTTCCCAGATTTCTGAAAATCCCTAGCCAACCTTGAGTGCCTTGGTTTATAGCTTGTTGTGCTGTTCCTCCTGAACAATTTTCTGTTTTGTACCACTTTGACCCACCCAGACACAAAATCCAGCTCTTTACCTTGATTTCCACAAAAGCCCACTCACCAAAGGCAGTGTGTATGCCTTGCATTAAGGATTTGCTGGGGTAGGTGTGAGGACAAGAGAAATTTACCTTGCAACACAACAAACACCCTTAAGTTAAACATAGGACCATCTCATTCTTTTTTATTTTTTAAAGTTTTATTGTGAATTGAGTAATAATTTACATGTGAGAACATCGGTTTTACATGCATCATTTCATTGCAATGATTACAGTCTCCCCCATGTATCATCATTCAACAGTATTTGCTTCTATTCCCTCATTTTTGTTTTTTTTTGTGTGTATGTGTGTGTGTGTGTGTGTTTGATGTACACAGAAACACTCAGGAATATATAACCATTTAAACAACCACAGGTAGTATTGTGCAAGCCTGCCTCCTGGCTGCCAGCACACAGCCTTTCTTTTTCCATGAGTCTAGAGTCCTCAGCTGCTCTATTTCTCCACATCCACATCTCTGCCTCCATCTCTGGTGTCCCTGGTTCTCTAGATAGGGTCCCACATTCCTCTTGTGCTCTTCTCCCTTGAGGACCATTCCATTCTTAAAGTTGACCTTTGTACATCCCTCATCCCTACCCTGGCTGGGCCTCACTCTTTCTGACCACCCCTTATTCCAATGACTGATCATTCTTTTTTTTTTTTTTTTGAAAGTCCACGTATTATTAGGGTAGGTAGACAAAGTCAAAACTTTTTCATTTCCATTAATCTTTGATTACCTTTTCCACATTTCACCTTCATTTGTGTTACATACAAGAGCCCAGGTGGCTCTAATTGTTGAGCATTTTGCTGACAATCTCTAGGTTGACAGTTCGAAGCCATCAACAGAGAGAGAGACCTGTTACCATAGAGATGACAACCTTGTCCTGAGGGATCATTAGAGTCAAAAATCAGCTCAATGCCACTACAACATAAGAAATCCCTGGGTGGTTCAAATAGTTAAGAACTAGATCTTTAGCTGAATTGGTTGGTAGTTCGAACACAACCTCAGGCACCTGGGAAGACAGATCTGGTGGCAATTAGCTTCTGAAAAGTCACAGGCTCGAAAACCCTATTGGAAGTTCTACAGGAAGTTGTCCTGAGTGGCAATTGAATCAACAGCAGATAACAGCAATTAGATCAGCATAAACATATACTCACTGCCACTGAGTCAGTTTTGACTCGTATCCACCCTGTATAGGGCTTCTGATGCTGCAAAATTTTTTATTTTGAGTTTTTATATATGGGAGAACATCAGCTTTACACTCATCCTATCGTATTTCATTTCATTGTAATGATTACAGTCCCCTCCATGCATCATCAAATAACCAAAGAGTTTACCACACAGGCCCACCCCCTGGCCGCAAACCCACAGCCCTTCTCCCTCCCTGAGTCCAGTGTCCCCAGCTGCTTCATCTGACCACGTCATTGTCTCTGTCTCCATTCCTGGTGTCACTGCTTCTCTGGGTAGGGTCCTGTTCTTTGTTCTTCTCACTTGATAGTCCCAGGGACCTCCGCTCCTGGGCTGCAAAATCAATCACTCTCCTCCTTTTGTTAAAACACATCTACCTGTATATTTCCTACCCTCACAGTCAGTCCTGATGGCAATTATTCACTATTGTACCATAAGAGTCTTACCCCATTTCCTTTTACCAGCCCAGTCCCAACAGATTGGAAATCATTCAGTGGTGATTCTACTTTCCCCTGCCCTGTCTGGAACTAGGTTCCCTCTTGAAAGCTTGTAAGCCAGTCACTTCTTGCCTTTATAGGCCCCCTCCCCATTTTGGGTAGCCAATGTCTTAAGTTGCCCATCCCGGTCAACCCTGTGTACCGACGGGGTGGGAGTGATCCTCGCTGTACAGATTTGTTCCCTTTTTTGAGCTATTACATCTATAAGTATAGGTAAAGTTCATCAAATTGTAGCAGGTTACTCTAACCTCCCCCCCGCCCCCCTTTCTTCTTCTAGGTGAGTTCTGATCATCCAGCCATCAAAGCCAGGTCAAGTGGGTATTATCTGCAGGTATGGATGCTCTTGTGCATCTCCCCTCACTTCATAACAGCTGGTCACTTCACTCTCCGTTCTAGTCCTCTGTGGTCATGTCACTGCCTCTGGGCCCAGGAGTCCACGGGTCTTACCATACTGCTGGCCATCCAGGTCCCCACCCGGGTTCACAGGGGTCTATTGAACGTGGTCGGGCTTAGCTTGCAACTTCATTGCTGTTTTTTCCCCCTCTTCCCCTTACCGGTGATCAGCGTGGTCACCAGCCAGACCACATGCCTGCTCATGTATTCTCCTTGAGTCTAAGTCTTGGAAGGGGGTTTGCTCTGAGGGGTCCTGACCACTTGCATTGATGGCTTCTGGGCGAACAGCTTACTTGTTTTTGTAGTAATCAATCAGACTGCTGTTATTGTTTTGTATTTTTCCTGCCAGTCTTTCTTTCAGGAAGTATCTTCTAGCTGCTCCAGGCTGGTCGACTTGTCTTACCAGTGGAAATTTCCTACCTCAGTCAGTTCTGGATAGGGTTCTGGATTCCACCTATGGTCTTGTGCAATGTAAAAGCTCCACAGGAAGCCTCTTTCACTGGGCAACTTCTAGCCCCTTTTAAGGTATTCCAATCAGTTATAGGCTGAAGACGAACTTACAAGCTTTCTGTAGTGATGGTTCTGGCTATTCCTTTCTCACCCCCTTACATGTCTATTTTACAATGGTAGGCAAGGGAAACCAAGATTCAAAAGAAAGCCAAGCATCTTACATTATTCTCCTTTTTACCCCTTCAAACTATGCCTCAATCCCTGTATCCCAAAGCCCTGTTGTTCCAAGGTTGTGCATACATCATTATATACCTCTGTCCCACTTAGCCCATGCAAAGCTGCCTAACTATTCACCCACCAGCCTTGTTCTTCTATTCCCATTCTTATCCTGCAGTAGATTTTGAAATTGGGGAGTGAGAGGCTTCCAACCTTGTTCTTCTTCTTGAGCAGTGCTTTTTTTAAAATCTTGGATCTCCTTCCTTTCCATATAAAGTTTGTAATCATCTTTTCCATCTCTTTGAAGAATGTTGCTGGAATCCTGATTGGGATTGCATTATATGTGTAAATTACTTTGGATACTATTGACATTTT
>NW_006408565.1:7105132-7164612 GCF_000296735.1 Chrysochloris asiatica | reverse complement strand
GAGTTTTTTGATGACCTGATCAATTTCTTCTTTTGTTATGGTTCTGTTCAAGTTTTCTACTTCACTCTGTGTAAGTTTTGATAGGTCGTGTTTTTCTAAAAATGCATCCATCTCTTCTAAGTTTTGGAATTTGTTGGCGTACAACTCTGTATAGTATTCTGTTATTATCCTTTTAATTTCATTTGGTTCTGTTGTGACATCCCTGTGTGGTTTCTAATGCGAGTTATTTGTGTCTTCTTCCTTTTTTCTTTTGTTAGGTTTTCCAATGGTTTGCCAATTTTGTTAATCCTTTCAAAGAACCAGCTTCTTGTCTTTTTGATTCTTTCTATAGTTTTTCTATCTCATTTATTTCTGCTCTTATCTTTATTATTTCTTTTCTTTTGTTGACTGTAGGTTCCCTCTGTTGGTCAGTTTCTAATTGTTGTAGATGCTGTGTTAATGTGTTAATTTTGGTTCTTTCTACATTTTGGATGTGCGCATTTATCACAAGAAGTTGTCCTCTCAGAACCCCTTTCGCAGTGTCCCCAAGATTTTGGTATGTTATGTTTTCATTCTCGTTTGTTTCTAGGAATTTTATGAATTCACATTTAATTTTTTCTCTTACCCAGTCGCTTTTCAGCAGGGTGTTGTTAAGTTTCCATGTATTCGACTTTATTTCCTTAGTCTTCTTGTTGTTGATTTCTAGTTTTATAGCATTGTGGTCTGAAAAGGTGCTCTGTAGTATTTTGATGTTTGTAAATTTATGGAGGCTTGCTTTGTGACCTAACATATGGTCAATTCTGGAGAAAATGTTCCATGTGCACTGGAGAAGAAAGTATATTGTGCTGTTGTTGGGTTGAATGCTATATAGATGTCTATGAGGTCAAGTTGGTTGATTGTGCTGTTTAGTTCCTCTGTAACTTTGTTGAGTTTCTTTCTGGTTGTTCTGTCCCCTTTAGAAAGTGGTGTATTAAAATCTCCCATTATAATTGTAGATTTATCTATTTCTTTCTTCAATTCTGGTAAGGTTTACTTTATATATCTTGGTGCTTTTTCATTGGGAGCGTAGATATTTATTATGGTTATGTTGTCTTGCTTAATTGACCCTTTGATCATGAGATAATGTCCTTCTTTATCTCTTATGCTGGTTTTTGTCATAAAGTTTACTTTATCAGAGATTAGAATTGCCACTCTGCTTTTTTTTGTTGCACTTAGCTTGGTATATATTTTTCCGTCCTTTAACTTTTAGTCTGCTTTTGTCTTTGTGTTTAACGTGTGTCTCTTGCAGGCAGCATATTGAAGGGTCTTATTTTCTTATCCAGTCTGCCACTCTCTGTCAGTTCACTGATGCATTCAATCCATTGATATTCAATGCAATTATCGATAGGTATGAATTAATTGCTGCCATTATATTAATTTTTTGGTAGTGCTGTTAGTTCCTTTGTTCTGCATGCCTTCTTGGGCTGAGTTTGTGTTTTTTGTGCTATTTCTTATCACTTTCTTCTTGGTTTTCATGTTTGCTTGTTCTGCTTGGAAGTTCATTTTCATGGTAAGTTGTGAAATGTTAACGTTTTTTGGGATTACCTTATAGTCTATTAACTTTTCTCCCCATTTAAGAGAATCTATTGTGTCCTGTAATCTACCTGACATCCTCACCACCTGGATCTCTGTTCCTACATTTATCCTTTCTTTGACATTGATATTATTTTGATCTTTGGTTGACCTTCCAGCTCCTTTGAATTCGTTGTTGTAGTTTTGTTCTGTTTTGAACTCTGCTATCCTTTGTCTGAGTTCCAGTTGGTTGTTGCCACGCCTGTCAATCTCTGATTGTTGTCTATTCTTGTTGGTTTTCAGTCCAAAGAACTCCCTTTAGGATGTTTTGAAGTGCTGGATTGGTTTTGACAGAATCTCTCAGATTCTGTTTATCCTGCAATATTTTGATTACACCATCATATTTGATTGACAGTTTTGCTGGATAGATGATTCTTGGTTGGCAGTTTTTTTAATTTTAAGGTTTTGTATATGTCTCCCCATTGTCTTCTTGCCTGCATGGTTTCTGCTGCGAAGTCAGAGCTTAATCTGATCTGCTTTCCATTGTAAGTGACACTTCTCTTTTCCTTGGCTGCTTTTAGGAATCTTTCCCTGTCTTTGATTTTGGAAAGCTTGATTATTATATGTCTTGGTGACTTTCTTTTGGGGTCTATCCTTCAAGATGTTAGGGAAATTTTCTTCCAGAAGCTCTTCAACTATCTCATTTATGGACTTCTCTGATTCTTCTTGTTCCGGAATGCCAATACTTCTTAAATTGTTCTTCTTCATGTTATCCAGCATGAATTTTAGACTCTCATTAGACTTTCTTTTTTATCCTTTTTGTGTTTGTTCTTCTATCTTAGTAGTATTGAGAGATTTATCTTCCAGCTCACTAGTTCTGGCTTCCATCTCTTCTATTCTGCTCCTTTCCCCTTTCAGTGTATTGTCTGTTTCTGATGTTTTATTATTAATCATGTGGACCTCTTTTACAGGTTTTGAATTGTTTCCAATGCTGTATCAATCTTGTTTGATTGCTCTTGTAGTACTTTCCTGACTTCTTCCTTATTTTCCTCCACCCCTTTTTGGAGCATTTGAATTTGTTTCCATATCGTTCTTCTGAAATTCCTTCTCAGGCAAATCCAAAACCTGCTCTTCCTCTTCTGGGGAGCCTTTGTGTGTCTCCCGCTGATTTGTCTCAGTTACTCTTTTCTGTTTTTGGACATGTTTTGAGATCTTTTGTTGTGTTTTGTTTGTCATTTCCAGTAGTTATGTGGGTTTTTTAATGCTTAAATGGATATTTGTTGTGTTGTTAAGCTTACTGGGTGTCTACTGGAGATAGGCTTTCCTTTTTACTTGTAATACTTAGCAGCTTGTTATTCTTTAAACTTGTAATGCTTAGCAGCTGTTATTGGCTCTTGTGTCAATGGTGGAATATTATGAGGTTGCTTGTAGCCCTATATGGCCACGATTGCTGTCTCTTCTTGGGTAATGTAGCGAGAAAAAGCTCCTACTTCCAGGAAAAATGTGTTATCCAAAGGACCAAAAGTGGAAGCAATATAAAAGCAGAGACAAAAACCACCACTTTGAAACAAAAATAATACTGTGGCCAACTGTCCAGTTGCCTTGTTACACAGGCAATGTGTGTGCATTGTAGAAGACTCCCACAGTGGGTGGGGGTGTCTACTCGCTCAGGCCCCTCCTCTAGTCACCACTGTAGAGGTGCGCACATAGATATTGAGAAATTAATGGGAGAAAGATTGTCTGCTATTTTTGTCTCTGAAGGTCAGTTTGGTAGCTGCATGTGCACAGGGTAATTTTCGAGATATGTCTTACAGATTGTTTGTATGGTTTGTCTGTCAGGCGTCACTGATGGGCCTGCTTTTTTTTTTGCTGGATAGGCTGGAGTAAAGGGTTCTGCACAAGTTAATTTTAAGGCTGAGACCCCGAGGCTGACGTCATAAGCAGCCGCCAAGCTCTCTCTGTACTGTGGGAAAACTGTGGGCTCAGCGCTGGACATTTTTTTTGGGGGGGATGCACAGCCACCCACCTGAAGTAGTTGGGCTGGGCAAAGAAGGTGCCAGAGAACAGGAGGAAAAAATGTGTAGAATCCCCCTGTACCTCCTTTTTTTTTTTTTTTTTAATGTTTTATTGTGAATTGTGTGATAGTCTACATGGGAGAACATCAGCTTTACATTCATTCCATCATCCATCATTTCGTTGGCATAGTTATCATCCTGTCCATGCATCATCACCCAACAAAGGGGTGTTCCCTGTAAACCTGCACCCCTCCCCACCACAGTCCTCAGCCCCTTTCCATCTCCTGATCCTGAGCCCCCAGCCCCTCCATCTCTTGACGTTGTCTTCTCTGCCTCTATCCCAGGCCTCACTGCCTCTCTGGATAGGATTCTGCTCTTTGCTCTTCTCCATTGATGGTCCCAGGGTCCTCTGCTCCTAGACTGATAAATTAATCACTCCCCTCTTTGTTACAAAATGTCCATCTTTAGTTTTCCAACCCTCACAATCAGTCCTGATAACAATTATTCACCATTGCATCACAAGAGACCCATCTATATTTCGTTTCATCAGCCCTTCCTGGACAGGCTGGACACCACTCACTGGAGACTCTACCTTCCTCCACGCCCTCTGGATCTAGGTTCCCTCTTGAAAGCTTGTAAGCTAGTCACTTCTTACCTTTGTATCCCTCCCCCATTTTGGGTAGCCAATGTCCAATTTGCCCATCCCTCTCTACCCTTTGTGTGGTGGGGGTGGGTATAGTTCTTGCAGCAGGGACTTGTTTCCTCTTTTGAGCTACTGCATTTATAGTTGTAGGTCATGTTTATCGAATTGTATCAGATGACGCTTTTTCCCCTCTTCTTTCTTCTTAGGGTTGAGCTCTGTTTATCCAGTCAATTGAAGTCCAGTCAAATGGGCATCATCTGCAAGTGTGGGTGTTCTTACATCTGTCCGGCCTCTTTTTATCGGCTGGCTGCCCTGCTCTCCACTCTAGATGTCTGTGGCTGTGTCACTGACCCTGAGCCCATGAGTCCCCAGATGTTGCCTTGCTACTGACCGACCAGGTCTCCATCCGGGTTCACAGTAGTTTGCTAAATGATGTAGGGCTTAGCTCGCTCCTTCATTGATGTTCTTCGGCCACTTCCCCTTCTGGGTGACGCCTGCACCTCCTTTTGCAAATGTTACTGCACCACTTTTAGCACTAGTTCCCTGTGCTGGTCTGGCTGTAGCCCCGCCGTCTGAACTCTGCCTGGGTGGGGTGGCTGCAGAGGGAGTCCTGACTCAATCGATTCCTAACTCGCAGTATTTTCCTTTTTATCATGATTTTTCCATTTGCACCCTACACCTTATGCTAGATCCAGAGCTCTGGTTTTTGTCAGTGAGCACAGCTTCTCTGGGTTTTCAGTCCCTCCCCCACGGAGCCTTTCCTACCTGGCTATCTCTGCCGTCGCCAAAACCGTAACTCCTGATCATTCTTTGATACCTTTTACTTTTATGAAGTATTAATATACAATATAATGCAATATGTATTGTATGATTGTGTTGTGTCTGGCTTCTTTCTACTTCATGCTTGAGAGAGTCAGCCATGGTGTGTTGTATAGTACACAGCTGTCATCTGTCCTTCTATAGTTGTTATAGTTTTATAGTATACAGCAGTCATTCTCATTGCTATCTAGTATTTATATTACTATTTCCTTACTCTATTGACTGTTGTTGGGTATTTGGGTTGCTTTTCATTTTCAGCTATTTTAAATAATGGTACAATAAAAATCCTTTTAGATGTGTGCATGTATATATATGTTGCTGTTTTTGTTAAGTGCCGCCAAGTCTGTTCTGACTCATAGTGACCCTGTATAGGGTTCAAATTGACTTTGCAGTCCAGGGCGTTAATCCACAGCACCATATCAGGACTCTGTATATATGGTATAATTTCTGATATGCCTTGGAGCAGAATGGCTAGGTTATACAAAGGGGCTTCAAAAAGTTCATTGAAAAATGGAATTGAAAAATAGTGGAATTTTTCTACTAACTTTTTGAAGCTCCATCATATGGTATAGGTTTATCTTGAGTGGACATAGTCAAACAATTTTCTAAAGTGGTTGTACCAGTTTGCACTCACACTAGCAGAATGTGAGCATTCCAGCTGCTCTGTATCATTGCCCACACTTGGAATTCTCTCATCATTGTACTGTTTTGGTGGATGGAGGGTGGTGTTATCTTGGTAAGTGTTCATTTTAACACAGAGCACCTGAGCTGCATGGATTGCGCTCTTGGTTTCTGCTTTCCACTGCTGTAGGATTTTAGCTTCTCCTCATGTTTTCAGTCAAGGTATTTTTCCAAAGAAAGACCATTCCCTTCCTGGAAGAAATTCATGTTGCTCATTCTTAAGATGATACATGAAAACAAACAAAATAGCAACAACAAATATGCCTGAAAGGATTTATGCCAAAATGTTGACAGTATTTATCCCTAGGTGGTAGAATTGTAGGCGCCATTCATTTTCTTTATGATCATTTATATTTTGTATATTGAGCATATGTTTATGTAATTAAAAAATTGTAGATGAGAAAACATCACCCATAAACCTGTCACCCTAATGCAATTGTTGTTTTCACTTCTCTGAGAAATGTCTATATGTTTTTAAAATTACCCAAGTGGAATAAAATAAGAGCATTCTGGTGTTCTTTTCTGCTGAATGTGACCTGCACAGCAATGAAAATGCCAGCTACCATTTTTGAATACTCAGTAATAGGCTGAACCATATGACATTGCTATTACTTGTCCTAGAGATTTATGTACATCACCTGATTAAAATTAAATTAGATTAAAAAAAAATAGTAACCATCCAATGGACCCTGACTCATGGCAACCACATGCGTGTCAGAGTGGAACTGTGCTCCATAGAATTTTCAAGGACTGGTGTTTTGAAAGTACATCACCAGGCTTGTCTTCCAAGGAACCTCAGGGTGGATTTAAGCCTCCAATCTTTAACTTAGTAGCAAAACACATGAATGTTTGCACTACCCAGGGTCTCCTAAATCTGGTTAGGGAGGCATTGTTATCATCCCCATTTCACAGATGAGGAAACTGAGGTTTAGAGAGGTTGAATGAAAAGTCCAAGTATAGCAGCTAGGAAATGGCAAGATTGGAATTTGAACTTAGGTACCTCGAGTCCTGGTGTGGCACTGTGGGTTAATGCGCTAGACTGCAAAGTTGGTTTGATCTGCAAAGTTCAAGCTCACCAGTTACTCCTTGGAAACTATACAGGGTTGCTATGGGTCGGAACTGAGTCGACGGTACTTAACAACAACTGCAAACCTAGTTCCAAAATCTACTTTCTCCCATCCCACACATCCTTTCCCTCGCAGTGCCTGGTGGGATTGCAGCTGAGTCCTTGACCTTCACCCCTCTGGAGGACATGATCTTCCTCAAGTGGGAAGAGCCCCAGGAACCCAATGGTCTCATCACTCAGTATGAGGTGGGTTTGGGCCCCTCTTACAGTGGGGACCCTTGGTGGCAGGTAGGAGGAAGACCCTCTTTCCCTATTTTATACAGCTTGGAGAGGGAGGCCATGTAAGGGCAGCAGAGGTAATTGTCATGGTTCCTTTAATTACGGCCTGGGTCTCTGCCCTGTGAGTTATGGGAAGGGGGTCCCTGAGGAAGGAAACAATGGTGAAGGTACCCATGGGTATGGGCTAATGGAAATCCACAGTCCCATTGATCCTTTCACCTTATCCAAGTCCTATCCCTCGCTCACCTGAAAGTTGATGGGTGGGAACCTTTGGGCCACCCCTGCCTACCTACCTGCCCATCCTGCCCCCAGATCAGCTACCAGAGCATTGAGTCATCAGATCCGGCAGTAAACGTGCCAGGCCCTCGGCGCACCATCTCCAAGCTCCGCAACGAGACCTACCACGTCTTCTCCAATCTGCACCCAGGTACCACATACCTGTTCTCTGTGCGAGCCCGCACAGGCAAAGGCTTTGGCCAGGCAGCACTCACCGAAATCACCACCAACATCTCAGGTGAGCCCCGCCCAGCCCTAGCCTGTCCCCTCTGGAGGTTGCCCAAGATCCCAGAGTTCTGTGGGCAGGGAAGGAGGTGGGAAGGGGACCTGGGGTGGGTACAGAGGGCCTCTGCGGAGACAAATGTGTCATTTATGGATTGAGGTCATGGGTTAGGAAGGATTAAGTCAGATGCACCAGGAGACCATGGTTAGTGGAGTCAGTGGACATAGGTCAAGGGCCAATGCCTGGGGTTATGGAGGCTCAGGTCAAGAGGGACTAAGAAGGTTAAGGCTGAAGGGCAAGCAATTGGAGGACAGGTGTCAGGGAGGTTGGAGGCTTGGGCTTCTTGGTCCCATGGTCTGACTCTGCTCATGTCCCTGCTCCTTTCCCCAGCTCCCAGCTTTGATTACGCCGACATGCCATCACCACTGGGCGAGTCTGAGAACACCATCACTGTGCTGCTGAGGCCGGCACAGGGCCGTGGTGCACCCATCAGGTGGGAGTTCAGAGTTGTAGAGAGAGGCCCCTCCTTTGACCCAAGGCCCCCACCCAGTCCTCCCTTTGTCCCCCATTCAGAAGGTCTGAAGGAGGCTAGTCCTTAATTCTGGACAGGCAGGAAGCCCATGGTCACTTTTCCTCTGAGGCCACAGGTGTCTGGTGGTGACTGTCATGACATTGTTGGCCAGTGTCATCTGCAGAAATGATTATCCAAGCTTGTCTAGAGGGTCTTCCTTCAGATACCTTGTAGAAGCCAAACTCTGGGGGCCTGATTTATTCCTAGATTTTTTTCCCTGGAGGGTCCTGCCTCGAAGGACACAGAGATGGGCTTTCTAGAAGGCTAAGGCAACTGGCCAGAAAGGACTAACTCTGAAGGGGCCAAGAGCTTGGCCACTCCACTGGGTTCTTCCTAGGAATTGATGGAATAAAAATTGAAATCCTTCAACAAACTGATGCACTGCTGGAGGCACTCACTTATCTCTGCTGAGAAATTTGGAAGGCAACTATCTGGCCAACTGACTGGAAGAGATCTGTATTTGTGCTCATTCTGAAGAGAGGTGACCCAATGGAATGCAGAAATCATTGGATAATATCATTGATATCCCATGTGAGTAAAGTTTTAATAAAGGTAATTTAGGAACAGCTGCAACCATACATTGACAGAAAATTTTCAGAGGTTCAATCTGGTTTCAGAAGAGGACCTGGAATGAGGGTTATCATTGCTGATGTTAGATGGATCTTGGCAGAAAACAGAGACTACCAGAAAGATGTTTACCTGTGCTCTATTAACTATGATTGCTTTCGATTGTGTGGATCATGACAAGCTATGGACCACATTGTGAAGTATGAGTATTCTGGAACACTTAATTGTTCTCATGAGGAACCTGTACATAGACCAAGAGGCAGTTGTTTGTACAGAACAAGGGAATACCGAATGGTTTAAAATTAGGAAAGGTTTGTGCCAAGGTTGAGTTCTTTCACTATACTTAATCAATCTGCATGCTGAGCAAATAATCTGAGAAGCTGGATTATATGAAGAAAAACATAGCATCAGGATTGAAGGAAGACTCATTAATAACTGGCTATATGCAGATGATGCAACCTTGCTTACTGAAAGTGAAGAGGATTTAAAATACTGATAAGGATCAAAGACCACAGCCTTAGTATGGATTGCATCTCAATGTAAAGAAAACAAAAATCCTCACCACTGGACCAATAAACAACATCCATATCAATGGAGAAAAGATTGAAGTTGACAAAGACTTCATTTTACTCGGATCAACTATCAATATTCAAGGAAGTAGCAGTCAAGAAATCAAAAGACATATTATATTGGGCTATTATGCTGTACACGATCTCTTTAAAGTGTTGAAGAGCAAAGATGTCAGTTTGAGGACTAAGGTGCGCTTGACCCAAGCCATGGTATTTTCAGTAACTTCATATGCATGCAAAAGCTGGACAGTGAGTAAGGAGAACTGTAGAAGAATTGATGCCTTTGAGCTATAGTGTTGAAGGGGAATATTAAAATTACCATGGACTGCCAAAAGAACAAATAAACTTGTGTTGGAAGACGGATAGCCAGAGTGCTCCTTGGAAGCCAGGATGGGCAAACTTGGTCTGTTATACTTTGGACGTATTATCAGGAGGGACCAGTCCCTGGAGAAGGATATCATGTTTGGTAAAGTGGAGGATTGGAGAAACATAGAAGACCCTCAACAAGATGGATTGGCACAGAATCGGCAGCAGTGGGCTCAGGCGTAGCAACGATTGTGAGGTTGGTCCAGGACCGGGCAGTGTTTCGTTCTGTTGTGCATAGGGTTGCTATGAGTCGATACCAACTTGATGGCATCTAACAACAACAACAACAGATAGAGGATATGTCATGAAACAATAGCTTCCTAGTTTGATATTTTTGTTTACTAACGGGTTCTATGGTTTTGTAGCCACACTTTTTTACTTACCCTTGTATACATGTGTTGTGTGTGTGTGATGTGTGGTGTGGAGATGTGTGTGTGTGTATGTGTGTGTGTGAGTACATAGGAGAGTAATGATCTATGAATAAGAGACTATTTAGAGGTGTGAACAAGTGTATGCATAAATTGAACAAGTGTATGCACAAATAAGTAGCCAATCACTGTTCTAGGTATTTTGCCTGCATGAAGTCACATTATTCTCTTGGCAGCCTTGTAGATCAGAAAAAGGCTCAGAGAGTCTAAGTAACTTGCCCAAAGCCACACAACCAGTGACAGAGCTGAAGTCTTCCTGTAGAGCCTGGCCTTTTTCTTGAATTTCAGAGCCTCCCTGCCCCTCACTCCTTCTTCTTTCTGCAAAGATGTGGTGGGTGGTGGTTTTTATGTACTGTGGAGTCAGTTCCTACTCATAGCAACCCTGTACAGGCTTTCCAAGGCTGTAACTCTTTACGGGAGCAGAAAGCCTCATCTTTCTCCTGTGGAACAAGTTTCAAATTGCTTACTTTGAGGTTAGTAGCCTGACTCGTAACAACTAGGATATCTCCACAAAGGTATATGTACTAGAAAAAGAATGACAGTTTCCACCATGGGACGTGGGAGGGGGCAGGTACAGAGCCCAGCACTTTTATGTGGCATGTGTGTATAGGAATCCTGTGGTTCCAGTCAGCCCCCCAGGAAGGCAGTGGTTGTTCCCCAGGTACGCTTTATACCCTCACCCCGCACGCCCTTTCTTTCTCTTGCTTGTCTCCCTGCTACTTCCCACTGCAAATTCTATCCCAGGGTGATCCCCAGGCTTAGGGGAAACCCAGGAAAAAGTCAGAGTATCTGTGGAGTAATTTGTAGATGCCTCAGGACCGGTGTACAGTAGAATCTGGGAGGAGGTGGGGAACCCAGCATCACTTTCTCCTTTCTTTCTCCTCTTGAGGGGTCCTGTGAGGAGGACTGGTCATGGCCCCTCAGGAATAATAATGATGAGGTTAGGTGGGCGGACATGGTGGTTGTGTGAGCTTGGCTTATCCCTTTGCATCTCTGAGTTTCTGTTTCTCTGTCTGCATAATGGCAACCATCCAGCTGATGTTGCAGGGTGACAAGGAGAGTAAATGTTATTACCCAGATTAAGATGCATTGTGTTCCTGGCTACTGTGGGTTATTATCATCTCCTGGTGGAACTTGGAGCAGAGGAGGCGTAACCACGGCCTGGGGGGCTGAGAGGGGTCTGGGTTGCTATTTCTAATGGGCTAGAGGCAGAGAATGGGTGTGTGACCCAAATCCCAGGACACTGGAGTGATTGCTTTGCAACTTTGAGGCTCAAAAGAAACAGTTGGAGGGCACAGAAATGGCATCTCTGCCTCCCAGGACAGAGGCTGTCAGTAAGGATGCCACACAGCAAGACGTGACTCAGATTGTGACTGGAAATATTGAAATTTGTCAGCATTTATGTGGTTGCTCTCGGCTTTGTTCCACAAAGGAGGTGCTCACAGTGAAAGCCCACTCAGTAAAGTGATGAAATAAACAGAAGCCCAGAAGTCAGGGCCAGGAAACACTCAGCAGAATGGGGAGTCAGGCCTTGGGAGACAATGGAGCTCAAATTTGCAGCCCACAGGCTGCCTCAGAGCTGGAAGGTCGATGGAATATTAGGCGTGCCCTTGTTTGCTTACTTAGCGACTCTCCGCCATTGCAGTGTCAGGAAGCCTCGGTCTCTGAGTGCCTAGCACAGTGCCTGGCCCATTCGTTGTCTGAACTCAGTAAATACTTGAATGGACGAATGAATGCATCTCATCTAACCTCTGATTTACCAAGACCCAGAAGGCACTTATTGGTCACCTAGTGGTGGAGACTGAGGCTTGTGTAAGTGAGTGTGTGTTAGGCACAGGAGGACTGTCCAGGAGGTGGGGTGGGGCCTTAGGGCTTGGTGCATTGCATAGGATTCCCTCAGCTCTAGTTAGTAACAGTTATAAGAACTGACATGCACCCGCTGCTTGCTAATTTGCTGTGTTCCTTAGTATGGGACCTCAATTAATCCTCATGGCTACCTCATAGGACAGCCCTGTGGTCACTACCATTTTACAGGAAGATGAGGCCCTGACCAGCTCGTAAGAAACAGGGCCCCGAGTAATGCCCAGGTCTACCTGACCCAAAGGCCGTGTCCTTAGCCACCAGCTGGCTCTCCCTTTCCTCTGGCCTCCCTGATGATGTGCCTTCTGTCTGTCCAGTGTGTACCAGGTGATTGTGGAGGAGGAGCGGCAGCGGAGGTTGCGGCGGGAGCCAGGTGGCCAGGACTGCTTCCCGGTGCCACTGACCTTTGACACGGCTCTAGCCCGCGGCCTGGTGCATTATTTTGGTGCCGAACTGGCGGCCAGCAGCCTTCCTGAGGCCATGCCCTTCACTGTGGGTGACAACCAGACCTATCGTGGCTTCTGGAACCCACCGCTTGAGCCCAGGAAAGCCTACCTCATCTACTTCCAGGCAACAAGCCACCTGAAGGGGGTGAGGGCCGGACTGAGGGCCTGGTGGGATGGACAGGGTGGGTTGGGTGGGTGCTAGACTGGGACCATCTGAGAACTGACCCACTACAGAGACCACAGGGGCAGTCCGAGACCCCAGGAACTGCCCGCTTCCCTTGAGTCCTGCGTCTTCCTTGAAGTCCCGCCCCTTTCCATGAGCCCCGCCCTCTTCCCATGGAGGCCCTCCCTCTCTCCCAGAGTCCACCTCCCGCCCCTTTTTCAGAGCCCCAGTTTTCACCATTGACTGAACTCCGCCTTCCTGACACCTTACTCCTTGGCACAGAACCCTATGCCCTTTCCTGAGCCTTCAAGGTTTCCCCCTTCTCTAGGTCCTCAGTCTAGTACCTGCTGGCCTCTGAGGCCTTGGTGTTCTCTGAGGCGCTCCCTCTTCCAGAGAAAGCCATCTCAAGTTCCTTCTCCTTGAGGACCTGCCCCCCACCTTGAATCCGCCTTCTCCAGACTCCCCACTCGGTTTTCTCTTTCTCAGACTTCTCCCTAACTAGTCCACTGACCAGACAGTTGGGCCTAGGCTGTGTGCCCTCATTGATGAAGCCCCTTTCCCTTCCTCAATCCTTTCCCTTTGATCTCGGCTGCCAAGTCCCCTTTTCCTGAGGCTCTTACACTCTTTTGCAGGCCCCTCCCTGTTCAAGCCCCTCCTTCCCTGGGTACCTCCAGGGTCCTCCTGTGGGGTGGGTGGGGTGTCCTTACTGTCAGCACTAGTCAAAGTCCTGATTGAGCCCAAGAAGCGCTGTTCGAGGTTCCGACTTGGGAAGGGTCGGGTCTGTGCATCAGCTGTGCTGAGATTCGCATCTGTGTTTCCAGGAGACCCGGCTGAACTGCGTCCGAATTGCCCGGAAAGGTAAGCACCCTGGGTTCCTCCAGTCCTACCCCTCTGGTTCCAGCCTGCCCGGCTCTGTGGAGGCCATCCTGAGGACCCAGGGCTGTAGAAGCAGAAGAGGGCTAGCCTGGGCTCAGGGAGGATTTCCTTCCCTCATGGCCTTCCTGTGCCCTACCTCCTTCCAGCCTGGACAACAGGGCCTCAGGGTGGTCACAATTGTGGAGGAAGAGTCATTGTGGTTGGCCATAGGGTTGATGGTTTTACAAGGAGTTGGTTCTGGACTGGGTATCTGCCCCCTTCTACTTCCCATGGTGAGGAGATAAGTCTGACTGAAAGGCAGGGCAGTGTCTGAGCAAGGGCCAGCTGTCTGTGTGCTTGTATGACTTGGCCCAGCTTGCCCCCTGGGCTCTGACCCTTGTAGGCGGAGGGTAGGTGGGCCCTGTCCCTGCTGATCCTGTTGTCCTGCTCTGTTCTCTCCAGCTGCCTGCAAGGAAAACAAGCGGCCCCTGGAGGTGTCTCAGCGATCCGAGGAGATGGGGCTCATCTTGGGCATCTGTGCAGGGGGGCTTGCAGTCCTCATCCTCCTCCTGGGGGCCATCATTGTCATCATCCGCAAGGGGTGAGTGAGGTCGCTGCCCTGTTCCGCTGTGGCTCCTGCCCTTGGAGGTCTGGTGGGTGTAAAGGAGTGGGTAGTGTCTGACGGGTATGTAGACGGTTGCCAGCCTGGGCATCAGGCCTGTGGATGGACCTGAGCCGGGCAGTGGGGAGCCAGAGACTCAGCAAACAGAGCTGCCCAGAGTGCTTGGCTGGAACTTAGTCTGACTGGTGCCAGGTGATGCTTTCCAGGAGCTGTGCTGGACACAGACGCCTCCTTCCTTTGGTGTTGTAGTAAGGAGGTCTGAGGGGTGGCTTGAGTTTGAACCACCAGCTCTAGCTCTCTGAAGCATTTCTGCCAACCCATCTACCTCAATTATGGGTTTGGGGTTGACTCTGAGCTTTGGAAGGTGAGGCTCACTCCCCTTCCAGACAAGGGCCCAAGCTCTTCCAGGACCCCACCCTCCCTGGATCCTGCTATTACTGACTCCTGAGATGTCCTCCTGGGCTTGTGATTGAGAGACAGCTCTCCTCCTGTCAGCCTGAGACATCCACCCTGGTATTTGGGAGGGGCACATTTCCAGTGACAGCATGACTCCCAGCATGCATCCACATCTCAGAACCTGGAACTGCCGAAATCCAGAATTTGGAACTCTAAGAATCTCAGAATTTCAGAGTTGGAGAGGCTCAGAGCCTCAGAAAGTGAGAGCTGCCAGGTAGTTCAAGGACATCTAGTGATTTGCAGATCTTTTTAAAGCAAAAATCTGTTTTCAAAACATAAAAGTTCTCTCTGGGTGGCTGAGTGCATACATGGGCAGATGAAGGCTGAGCTCTAATAGAGCTGGGTAGGGGCCCTTGAAGCCCCCTACTTTCCTCTAGGCTGTGGTCTAAGTGCCTTAGTGGAAGATGGAGATACTGAGACCCAGAGGGGGAGTGGACCCATCCAAGGTCACCCAGGAAGCCAGAGGCAAAGCCAGCACTGCCCCCTCCCCACTTGGGTTCTGGCTTTTGTAGTACCTGCTGCTGCCAGGCTGGGCACACATGGGTGCTTTGGCACTGACTCTTAGGACTGCAGAGTGCAGATAAGTCGTCTCCAGGAAGATGAGAGAACTAGCCAAGACACCTTGCCTGTCGCCACGAATCAGCAGGAGAGGGAGTCTGGGGGCCACCGTGCCAGCTTGGTGGGATGGGCGGCTGGCCTATCCAGGGTAGGAGGCTCAGATTTTTCCCTGTCTAATGGTTGCACAGCTTCATGAGACCAAATACTTTTAACTATCATTTAATAAGTTACTATTTGCCAAGAGCTTAACACACATCACCGTTAGAACATTAGTTACTGAGCGCCTGCCACATGCCTGGCACTGTCCTGAGAGCAAAGCAGGCAAGGAGGAATATTGCCTTGTTAGATCCTCACCCGGGAAGTGACTCTCACTCCCTTTGTAACCAGGAGGAAACTAGAGGTCAGTGACTTGCCCATGTCACTGGGCTGGTCAGTGGTGGATCCTGAGTTGAGCCAGGCTCCACTACAAAACCTGAGCTCCTCAGGGCCACAGGGATGAGGGGCCCTATGAGTGGCAGGGAGTCTGCCTTACAGGGGTCCTGGGAGGTGTTTGTGAATAGGTTGGGGGAATTGAGAGGGCTGTAAGAGAGAGGTCAGATTTTGGGAGGCTGTAGGTAGTATTTGAGGTTCTAGAAAGCTACCCTCAAGAATGTTAGTGTTAAGTGCCTTCAAATTGATTCTGACTCATAGCAACCCTGTTTAGGGTTTCCCAGGAGTGGATGGTAGGTTTAAACTACCAACCTTGTGTTCAGTAGTCCTGTGCGCATCCTACAGCACTACATTAAGACTTTCCTCAACCCTCAAGGATGGAGGATTGGTAAAGTGGAGATATCACCTACTTTTGTAAAGAGAATTATTGGCCCCAGTTGGGTCAGAGACATTGCTCAAGCCTCACTAGGAGCCACTACTTTATGCAGCTGCTATACCCATAAACCCTTCCAGGTTCTCCCAGAAGCCTGTGAACCAGCCTTTAGGACCCCCTCTCCAGGACCTCTTTGTTGTTGTTGTTAAGTGCCGTCGAGTTGATTCTGACCCATAGCCACCCTGTGTAAGGTTTCCAAGACGTGGCTGGTGAACTTGAACCGCCAACCTTGTGGTTCAACTTGACTCTGCACTAACCCACAGTACCACATGGGCCTCCGTACTTCCTCTTAAAGCCATTCAGTCCCACTGGATTCTTCTCTTGCTCTTCCACTAGCATACTCTGTGCTCTTCAGGCCTCCCCGAGTCTAAACTGTGGGGTGTTCATGGGCAGCAGCTTCTCTGAAAGGTTGGGGTGTTGAGAACCACTTGGGGTGCGAATGTAACAAACAGATGAGGTGTGTGCCGAGTGAGAACAGTTGCCCCTGTGCCAAACACTTGTTGGAGGGAGGAGTCCCAAGGGGGATGGGTGATGGGAAGCAGTTGGTGGGTGGAACAGTTGGGAAATTTCAGATTCTCTGTCCTGCTATGCCCTCTTGGTGGACCTGACCTTGTGTGGGGCTTTTTTCTTGGAAATGTCTGGTCAGGGGAGTTCCATGGTATGGAAGGGAAGCCTGGCTGCCTCTGGGAACTGCTCCCATGTTCTCTGTCCATCTCCTTTGCACTTTCTTCACTCTGCACTTTTTCAGAGTCTGGCTGCTAGTGCTTTGTTTGCTAGTTTTTCTTCCCTGCTGAATGGAGAGCTTCTTGAGGGGAGAAAGCGGCCTGGTCAGTGGAGCTGGATCCTCCTGCAGTACTGTCCCTCGCTGAGCTCAGCCTTCAGGGGAGGGAGGAGGGAGGGGCACAACAGACCCATTTGAGGATTATTAATAACCTCACTTTTAAAGAATAGGTAATGGAAGCTCACAGAGGTGATGCCTTTAATTTATTTTCACTCATTTTTCTGACTACTTGATCAACAAAACATTTATTGGATTATAGTGTGCCAGGCACTGGGTTAGATCCTAGGGATCTAGTGGTGGGCAAAACCGAGAAAGATGAAGTCTCTTGTACTTTGTAGTTAATAGGGGTATGGATCTGGTGGTATAGTGGCTTATGTGTTGGGCTGCTAACTGCAAGGTCAGCAATTCGAATCCACCAGTTGCTCAGCAGGAGAAAGATGAGGCTTTCTGCTCCCATAAAGATTTACAGCCTCGGAAACCCTGTACAGGGGTGTCTATGAGTCAGAACAGATTTAAGGGTACGCAACCACCACCCTGTATTAACAAGACAAAACACCAATGGATATATGATAAGTTCTGCTTGGTAGTAGAACAGAAAGAACAGGGTGCTGGGGTGGGTGGGAGAGAGAGTAACAGGAAACAATTTAGTTGGGGGACAAAGAGGGCAGTGATATTTTGGTTTAGATAAGAAGAATGCCATTCCTCCAAACACCTTTGTTGTTGTCCCTCCTGGAACTCTGATCAGCCACAAGGATCTGACCCTCCTCTCTCTCACTGGGATGGCTGAGATTCACTGTGTGACCTTGAGCCAATTTCCTGACCTCTTTGAGCTTCATTCTTCTATTCTCTGCTCTCCTTCCTACATCTGCAAGATTTCCTGTTGGAAGGTTATGAGTGGGGTCCCCTTTATTGGGGTGATATATGTGAGTGAGTGGAGGACCTCTGGAATGAGCCTGATGGGAACTCAGAGGTGGTTCTGGGGCTGGGGTCTGGTCCAGCATGCCAAAGGTCTAGGACCTGCTCTGGAATTTTGTCACAACTCACAGGGTATCCCAGGGCTGACCATGACTCTCTGGGATTTAGTTTCCTCACCTGTGACGTGGGAATCAGACCCTCTCCACTTACCCCACTCTGTGGTATCATTAGGGCTCTTGCACCAACTTGTGCCTTGTCTTCGTCCATGAGGGGTGACCTGGCACCTTTAATGAGTCCCGTTTTTTGGACGCAGTCTGGGTGGATGATGATGGCCCTTAAATTTGTCCTGGGAATCCAGCTGGAGCATTCTACACCCTGCCCTCTCCCTGTCCCAGCCACTCTTCCCTCCCAGGCACAGGCCTAAGAGAAGGGCTGGCGCCTCAGGGGCAGGGGCACCTGCAGGTGTGAGCAGCTTCAGAGACCATGTGGGAGGGCGCTGCCTGCAGGGGTGAGGGCAGCTCAGGGTGAGCACAGCCACTTTGATTGTGGGGAGTGTGTGAATGTAGTTCTTTGTATATGTGTCAGTGTGTGGGGATTACTGTGTGTGTTTCAGTCCATGTGTGTATAGCTGTATCTACTCACATCTGTGAGTCTGCATTTGTGTATGACTTACATGGAGATGCCGTGTCAGAGTTTATCTATGTGTAACTGTGAGAGGAGAGTACTATGGATGAGTGTGTACCTGTGTGTGTGTGAGTGTGTGCAAGCTCTGCTCCCCGCTAGGCCCCTTCCCCACCCTCACACCAGCAGGAGGAGGTTTCAGAAGGGGCCTTGGGTCCTGGCCCTCAGTGTCTGAGCCCGGCCAGCCCTTGGAACAGGACTGTCCTTCTGCCTGGACAGTCCCCTGCTGGTGGGCGGGGCTGCTGGAAGGACCGTGGACACAGTTGTGTTGTTCTCTCTTTGCATGCTGCCAGGAGAGACCACTATGCCTACTCCTACTACCCGTAAGTAGCTCCACCTCTGAGGGCCTCACAGTCCTGGGCTCACCTAGCATGAGGCCCCCTGCCTGGCCTGGTGTCAGCCCCGGCTCTCCATGGCCATTTCAGCTCTCTCCTCCGCATGGTGGTCCCAGTGTGGTTTTTCAGTCAGACACACGGTCACCTTGGCAAGTCACAGTGGCCTCTCCACTACCAGGGCAGCCCTGTGTGAATGAACTGTCCACATCCAGGAACTGCTGCACACAGGTCTCACCTGGATTATACAGCCTGCGTGTGTGTGTGCGAATCTCTGTGTGTGTGTGTGTGTGTGTGCGCATGTGGTCCAGATCTGTCCCCAACACCATCAGCTCTTCTGACAGAGCAGACATCTCTCTGTCACATAGCCCCTTCCTCAGCCAGGGCAGCTCCAGTCTCTTCACACCACCATCTCCTGGGCGCTTCCTCTGGTCCAAGCTCTGCTAAGCTCTTCACACAGAGTCCTTACAACAGCCTGTGGACGAAGAATTGCTCTCGCTCTCATTTTACTGGTGAAGACACTGAGGCTTAGAAAGGCTTGAAAACTTGTCAGAGGTCACAGAAAGTGGCAGAGCTGAAACTACAACCTTCTGTCTGACTCCATGACCTACCCATGCTTCTCTGCTGTTCTGTCTCTATTTCCTAACTATGCCAGCCTTCTAGAACATTCCCCCAACTTCTACCTGTTCTCCCTCCCCTTAAAGAGCAGCCCAGTGGCCCCTGGCCAATCCAGAGGACGGCGGGTCTCTCTCCTCCTCCTCTCAGGACCCTCTGCTCACACCGAATCTCCCAGTGTTATGTGAGCATTGCTTTTCCAGCAACCAGACCCTGTGGACTCACACTGAGCCTCCAGCTCGGCTTCTGCAGGAATTGCTGACAAGGCAGCTCTCCCTCCTTCCCTCCGTGTGCAGTTCAGTTTGAATCTAAATTCAGAACTTTTGAAAGTATCCGTATTACATTCCATCTGCTTAATCTCACTTGGAGATCAGCTGGAAGCCAACAGCATGTTAGGTGTCCCTCCCAGCATCTGTTTTCCATGGGTCTGATTGGTTTGTTTTTCTTCCTTTTCCAAGTAGACCCAGAGGCCTGGTTGGGTGTGGAGCTTTGTGGTCCTCCACTGGAGACGGCCTTCTAGGCTAGTATCCAGTTGTTGATGTGTCGACTTTGGGCACCGTTGTTCAGCTTGACTGCTGTCATCTGTCCATGGCCCTCTGTCTGTCCTTCTTGTAGTTATTGGATACTCGTCTGTCCGTTCCTCTCTGTCTGCCCCCTTCTTCATCTCTCTTGTCTCTTTCCTTATCAGTAGACCTTTACTTTTAATTTTTATTCCATACTTTCCTCTCTCTCTGTATCTTCCTACTTCTCTTTTCTCTTCTCTTCCTCCTTTTTGCCCCTGTTTTTCTTCTGTCTTTCCCTTTCTATCTTCTTTGTTTCCTACTGGTTGTCACCTCACCTGTCTCAAAGAGGCCTTAGGCTCTGTCCTGGGCTGCAGTGAGGGGCTGCTCAGAGCCTGGCGGTGGGTGGAGGAGGTCTGAGCCTGCTGAGTCGTCCAGCACTCAGCGCACAACATCAGGGCTCCCCAGTGTGGACACAGCGCCATTTCTTAGCACCGGAAGGCATCCACAGGCCATTGTGCCCATCTCCTACCCCAGGCACCTCTGGAATCTGGAGTTGTCTTCATGGGCCTCCTCGTATCCACTAATAGTCAGTGTACTGAGTCCTCATAAACTGAAAGTCCTTTTTCAGGTACCGCACATCCTGTCGTTGGTGGGGCTGGGTTTCCAGCCTTGGGATTGGGCCCCTCAGACTCTTCTCTGACCTAATTGTTGGTCCCAAGACGTGTTCCTCTGCTTTGTCCCTTGATCACTGGAGCTGAGTCTCCTGCATCCCTACTTCCTTTTTTAATATCCCGCCTTCCTCCAAGTTCTTTCAGAGTCACAAACTGCCATTCTAGTCTATAAAGCTGGGCCTGGAGATGAGAAGGGGGAATCTGCGGCCACTACTGCCCCTACCCTCCACCTCCATCCTCTCAATAAAGGTCTCTGGGGTAGGGTTTCTGCCTGGCCTGGGGGTGGGGGCACATCTCTCTGGGTCTGCTGAGCAGGATGGAAGCAAAGTTACCTGGGATGACTTTGTTCCCAGGATGGCTTCCTGCTGTTGGGTCAGGCCCCCAACTGACAGACTCCCCACTCACCCCTGGACACTGTCCAGCTCAGTTCAGCTCCTGCATCTCCCATCGTCCCCTCTGCAGGAAGCCAGTGAACATGACCAAGGCCACGGTCAACTACCGCCAGGAGAAGACCCACATGATGAGTGCCGTGGACCGGAGCTTCACAGACCAGAGCACCCTGCAGGAGGATGAGCGGCTGGGCCTCTCCTTCATGGATGCCCATGGCTACAGTCCCCGGGGTGAGTGCCCCTGCCCCTTCCTCCTGAACCCACAGACCAGCCCCATCTGGGCTCCTCCCCCTTCAGATGAGTTCTGTAAAACCCCTACCCAACCCTCCCACCCCTACCAGCCACTGCTGTGGGGTCGATTCCAACTCACAGTGACAGAGTAGAACTGCTCCACAGGTTCACGGAGAGGCTAGTGGATTTGAACTACCAACCTTGTGGTTAGCAGCCCAGTGCTTAACTCAACACACCACTAGGGATCCTCCTTAACCCAAAGTGTAAACCTTTAGTGAGCTCCCGCTGGGTACCAGCACTGGCACCAGAAACACTGAGAAGACACAGGCAGTGTCTTTGTATTGGAGGGGCCTGCAAGGAACTTTGCACAAATAGTTGTGTTGTTGTTAAGTGCCGTTGGGTCAGCTCCAACTCATAGTGACCCTGTATAGGGTTTCCCAGGTGTGGCTGGTGAGTTTGAATCACTGACCTTGCAGTTCAAACAGACCTTGTGGTCGACTGCTTATCCTACAGCACCACACCAGGACTCCCCAAATAAGAGTGGAACGTGATAATTGTGCCAAGTGCTCAGCTGAGGGATGACCTTCAGGAGGGAGTCTGCTGTGTCTGCAGAAGGGTTCAGAGGTCTCGTCCATTTATTGAGTCCTTGCTGAGATCCAGTGGCCAACAAGAGTCCTACAGACCTGGGCTGGCAGCTCAGGGCTCTTCTTAAGCAAGCTATTTAGCTTCTGTTTCTGCAATATGTAAAATGGGATCAAGATCATCTCTGCTCATAGGGCTGCTGTGAAGACTAAATGAAATAATGTGCATCAGTCATTGGGTGCTGTGCCTGGCACATAAGAAGAGGGTAGTGACTCTTCGCTGGCATGGTTATTATGTGCTAGGAGCTTGTGATAAATTGCTCCATCGAATTTATTTAGTAGGAATTCATACAGAAGGAAGTATGTGATGTTTATGGACATTGTGAAGCATAACGGCACACAAACCATCAGTGAACCCCACTGATGAGTTAGAACATTGTCTGGGTGCCCTCTCTAATTATGCCCTGTACTTCCTTCTTAGATGTAAACACTCCTCTGAAATTTATGTTTATCATTTTCTTGAGTTTTGAGGTGTACATGTTGCCCCAAACAATGCATTACATAGTTTTGCTCATTGTTGAGCAAAAAAAAAAAAAAAATACTATACTGTATTTTTCAGCATGTTTCATCTTGTTTTTAATATTTGCCCTTGTGGATGTTTTCCCATTTATTTTCTGTAATGTATAGTGTCCCATTGTATGAATGTATCTCAGTTTATTTATCCATTCTGCCTTCCGTGGACATATTTGTTTCAAGTTGTCTTTTTATTCCAAATGAGGTTTCTGTGTACCTTTGTCTGAGTCTTCAGATGCACCTGGATGGGAGATTCTTTAAGTAGAACTGCTGGATTATGTAGTGTGTGCACGTTCAATTTGACAAGACAGTGCCAAGTGATTTTCCAAAGTGGCGATGCCTGTTTATACTACCAGCAGCAGTCTATAAGAGTTTCTATTACTCTACATCAAGATAAAAATTTGCCAGGCTTCTTAACTTTTGCTGAACAAGTTCGTATAAAATGGTGATTTTCTATAGTCTTAATTTGCATTTCTCTGATTACTAATGAGGTTGAACATATTTGCAAGTAATTATTGGCTATTCAGGTTTCTTTTTCCATAAAATGTCTGTTCATGTCTCTTATCTCATTTTCGATTGGGTTTTCTGTTGCATCTTAGTGATTTTCAGGCGTTCTTTATATATTTAGGGTAATAATCATTTGTTGCTTGTGAATTGCAAATATCTTCTCCCAATTTGTGACTCATCCATTCAGATTATTTATAGTGTGTTTGGATGAATGGAAGGTTTTTATTTTAATGTAGTCAAATGCATCCCTCTCTTCCTTTGTAATTTACATTTTGTGTGTTTTCTTAAAGAATTTCTTCCTTATCCAAGGTCATCGAGTAGGTTTTACTTTTCTTCTGAAACTTTTTTTTTTTTTACTGCTTTATTGAGAATTATGTGATAGTTTATATGGGAAGACATTAGCTTCACATTGATCCCGTCGTATATCATTTCCTTGCCATGGTTACAATCCCCTCCATGCATCATCCACCAACCAAAGGGTATATCCTGCAAGCTTGCCCTCCGGTTGTCCGCACACATCCCCTCTTCCACTCTGGGTCCAAAGTCCCCAGACACTCCATCTCCCCACATCATTGTCTCTGCCTCCATCCCTGGCATCACTGCTTCTCTGGGTAGGATTCCGTTCTCCACTCTTCACCCTTGATGGTCCCAGGGACCTCCGCTCCTAGACTGCAAAGTTAATCACTCTCCTCCCTTTGCCATAAAACGTCTACCTTTACATTTCCAGCCCTTACAATCAGTCCTGATAACCATTATTTGCTATTGTATCTCAAGAGACCTATCTGCATCTCCTTTCATCAGCCCCGACTAGACAGAATGGATACTACTCAGTGGAGATTCTACCTTGCTCCACACCCTCTGGATCTAGGTTCCCTCATGAAAGCTTGCAGGACAGTCACTTCTTGCCTCTGTAACCCCCTCATTCTGGGTAGCCAATGTCCAAGTTTCCATCCCTGTCCTCTCCATGAGCGGAGGGAGTGGGAATGATCTTCGCTGTGAATATTTGTTCCCTCTTTTGAGCTACTGCTTCCATAGGTGTATGTCAAGTCCATCAAATTGTATCAGCTTATTCTTTTCCTCTTCTTTCTTTTTCTGGTTGAGCTGTGATCATCCAGTTGTTGAAGCCAGGTCAAGTGGGTATTATCTGCAAGTGTGGGTGTACTTATGCATGTGTCCTCTCTTCTTATCAGCTGGATGCTTCACTCTCCACTCTGGTCCTCTGTGGCTATGTCACTGTCTCTGGGTCCAAGAGTCCCCTGGACTTGCCACACTGCTGGTCAACCAGGTCTCCATCCGGGTTCACAGGCGTCTATTGAGCATTGTTGGGCTCAGCTCGCAGCTTCGTTGCTGTTTTTCCCTCACTTCCCCTTATCAATGACGAACGTGCTCACCAATCAGAGCGTGTATTCCCATTGAGTCTTAGTCTTGGAAGGGGGTTTGCTCTGAGGGGGACCTGACCACTTGCCTTGATGTCTCCTGGGCGAGTCTTCTGAAACTTTTAATCCTTTGTATTTTACATTCTGTTTTTAATCCATCAGGAGTTGATTTTTGTGTGTGTTGTCAGTTAGATATTTTATTTTATTTTCCCCAAGTGCACCAGCATCTGATTACAGTACTACCCCTATCATATTTCATGTTTTCATATCTGCAGGGTTGTTTCCAGACTCTCTGTTCTCTTTTGTTGGTGAGTCCGGTGATTCTTGTACCAATATCATGCTGTCTAATTAGCGTGGCTAGCTATGTCTTGATATCTGAAACATCAGACCCTCCCAAATTTGTTCTTTGTCAAGGAGATGGTGGCTATTTTTGTTCCTATTCTCTTATAAATTTGAGAATAAGCCTGAAGTTCCTTGAAAAACTTGGTTAGAATTTTTATTGGAATTGTATTAAATCCATACATCAATTTAGGAAGAACTGACATTTATGAAATTGGCTTTGTATCCATGAATACATAACCCCATTTATTTAAGTCTTTAGTGTCTTTCAATAATTTTTTCCATAAAATCATACGCACCTTTTGTTAGATATATTCATAGGTTCCTTATAGTTTTTATTGCTATTATAAGTGATATACTTTAAAATTTTTCATTTTTTAACTGTTGCTGGGATATAGAAATGTAGTTGATTTTTGTATGCTTATAGATTTTTATATTTATCTTCTTGATAAACTGTCTTATTAATTCTAATTTGTAGAATCTATCAGATTTTCTGAGTACAACTAAAAGATCTGTAAATACTGACAGTCTGTTTCTTCCTTCCCATCTCTTAGCTTCTTTTCCTTGGCTTTCTCATTACCCTGGTGGAGACCTTCAGTATGGTGTTCAATAAAAGTGGTTATAATAGGGATTCTTGCTTTGTTTTCCTACTTTTAAGTGCTTCTAACATTTAAACACTGAGAATTTAATTTGCTCATTTTGGGTAGAAACATTTTATTAGATTTAGAAAATTGCCTTCAGGTTTTCATTTGCTAAGAAGTTTTAAAGGGCATTAAATGGTATGGCACTGTAGGATAAGCACTGAACTGCTAACCATACGGTTGGCGGTTCAAAACCACCAGCTGCTCATTGGAAATCCTCTGCAGGGTCTCTGAGTCGGAACCGACTTGACGGCACTTAACAACAACAACAACAAACTCACCAAATGCTTTCATTGCATTTGTTGTGATCATATTTTTTTAAATTTAATCTGTGGGTGATGTCAGTGCTATTTTTAGACTTTTAGATGTTAAAACAACCTTACATTCCTGGAGTGAATCCAATGTAGTCATGTTGTATTTACCATATATATTCAAGTCATGGAGTGGTACTGTAAGATAAGCACTGGACCACAAGGTCAGCAGTTCAAAACTCACCAGCTGCTCTTAGGAAATCCTATACAAGGTTGCTAATAGTTGAAACCAACTTGACCACACTCAACAACAACAACAATAGATTATGGGACTCAGTATACGTTAATTGTTCAAGAGTTGAAAGCAGTGTTTCTGAGTTAGGATTAGCCTGCAATTTTTCTTTCTTGTGCACTATTCTTGTCTGATTTTTGGTACCAATATTATGATAGTCTTGTTCCGACTAGATGGCACATAGTAACAACAACAACATCACATGAATTAGAGACTGTTCCCCTTTAATTACCCTGGAAGATTGGAATGATTTACTCCTTGAAAATTTGGTATTGAAAGGAATAAAGCATCTTTCTTTATGGAAAGAGTTTAAACTTAAAATTAACTTCTGATGTCAGATGGATCTTGGCTGAAAGCAGAAAATACCAGAAAGATGTTTACCTGTGCTTTATTGACTATGCAAAGGCCTTCGATTGTTTGGATCATGGCAAGCTATGGACAACATTGCAAAGTATGAGTATTCCGGAACACTTAATTGTGCTTATGAAGAATCTGTACATAGACCAAGAGGCAGTTGTTCGAACAGAACATGGGAACACTTAATGGTTTAAAATTAAGAAAGGTGTGTGACAGGGTTGTATTCTTTCACCATGCTTATTGAACCTGTATGCTGAGCAAATAATCTGAGAAGGTGGGTTATCTGAAGAAAAATGTGGCAACAGAATTGGAGGAAGATCCATTAACAACCTGCAATATGCAGATGACACAACCTTGCTTGCTGAAAGTGAAGAGGACTTGAAACATTTACTGATGAAGATCAAAGAGCACAGCATTCGGTATGGATTGCATCTCATTGTAAAGAACCAAAAATCCTCACCATTGGACCATTAAACAACATTCTTTTTTTTTAGGTTTTTATTGTGAGGTTTACATGGGAGAACATCAGCTTTACACTCATCCTATCGTATTTCATTTCATTGCAATGATTACAGTCCCCTCCCTGCATCATCAAATAACCAAAGGGTACACCACACAGGCCTGCCCCGCGGCCACCAGCACACAGCCCTTCTCTCTCCCTGAGTCCAGTTTCCCTTGCAGCTCCATCTGTCCAAGTCATCGTCTCTGTCTCCATCCCTGTCATCGCTGCCTCTGGGTGGGGACCTGCTCTCTGTTCTTCTCACTTGATGGTCCCTGGGACCTCTGCTCCTGGACTGCAAAATCAATCACTCTCCTTCTTTTGTCAAAAAACATCTGCTTCTATATTTCCTACCCTCACAGTCAGTCCTGATGGCAATTATTCACTGTTGTACCACAAGGGTCTTATCCCCATTTCCTTTCGCCAGCCTGGTCCCAACAGATTGGAAATCATTCAGTGGTGATTCAACCTTCCCACCCCATCTGGAACTAGACTCCCTCTTGAAATCTTGTAAGCCAGTCACTTCTTGCCTGTATAGACCACCCCCCCCCACCCCCCACATTTTGGGTAGCCAATGTCTATGTTGCCCATCCCTGTCAGCCCTGTGTACCGAGGGAGTGGGAGTGATCCTTGCTATAAAGATTTGTTCCCTTTTTTGAGCTACTACATCCATAAGTATAGGTAAAGTTCATCAAATTGTAGCAGGTTACTCTTTTCCATCCTCTCCCCACACTCCCCCTCCCCCCCCCAAAACCCCGTCTTCTTTCTTCATCTACTCGAGTTCTGATCATCCATCCATCAAAGCCAGGTCAGGTGGGTACTATCTGCAAGGATGGGTGTTTTTGTGCATCTCCCTTCACTTCCTATCAGCTGGACACTTCACTCTCCGCTCTAGTCCTTGTGGCCATGTCACTGCTTCTGGGCCCAGGAGTCCCCGGGTCTTGCCACACTGCTGGCCATCCAGGTCTCCACCTGGGTTCACAGGGGTCTATTGAATGTGGTCGGGCTTAGCTTGCAATTTTATTGCTGTTTTTCCCCCCTTCCCCTTATCGGTGACCAACGTGGACACCAGCCAGACCACATGCCTGCTCATGTATTCTCCTTGAGTCTCAGTCATGGAAGGGAGTTTGCTTTGAGGGGTCCTGACCACTTGTCTTGATGGCTCCCGGGAGAACAACTTACTTTTTCTTGTAGTAATCAATCAGACTGCTGTTATTGTTTTGGATTTTTCCGGCTGGTCTTTCTTTTGTGAAGTATCTTCTGTTCTTCTAGCCACTCCAGTCTGGTCTACTTGTCCTTTCCAGTGGAAATTTCCTACCTCAATCGATTCTGGATGGAGTTCTGGATTCCACATATGGTCTTGTGCAGTGTAAAGGCTCCACAGGAAGCCTCTTTCACTGGGCAACTTCTAACCCCCTTTAAGATATTCCAATCAGTTATAGGCTGAAGACGAACTTACAGGCTTTCTGTAGTGATGTTTCTGGCTATTCCTTTCTCTCCCCATCAAGTGTCTATTTTACAATGGTAGGCAAGGGAAACCAAAATTCAAAAGACAGCCAAGCATCTTAACATTATTCCCTTCTTTTACCCCTTCAAACTATGCCTCAATCCTTGTATCCCGGAGCCTTGTTGTTCCAAGGTTGTACATGCATCATCATTTACCTCAGTCCCACTTAGCCCATAAGAACCTGTCTCCCATCAGACTTGTTCTTCCATTCCCTTCCCCTTTCTTGTTTATTGCCTCCCCGCCCCACCCCCACCCCACACTCAAGCTATCCTGTGTCTATTCCCTACCCTGTGCTCTATCTTCCCCTCTCTCCCTCCCTTCCTTTCATTCCATACATCCTGGTGATTAGCAAATATATATATAAGTTCTTTTCCCCCTTTTAGTGTGGGTTATTTTTATTACTCTTTTACAATAATGGTCCTATGCAGTATTTCTCCTTTTGTGACTGACTAATTTCACTCAACGGAACGTCCTCAAGGTTCATCTATGTTATATGGTGACTTGCAGATTCCTTGTTGTTCTTCAAGGTAGCATAGTAGTCCATTGTATGTAGTAGTTTATTTATCCATTCTTCAGTTGATGGGCACTTAGACTGTCTCCATCTTCTTGTTTATAAATTGTGCTGCTATGAACATTGGTGGCTTGCTTTGTGACTTAACATATAGTCAGTTCTGGAGAATGTTCCATGTGCACTGGAGAAGAATGTATATTGTGCTGTTGTTGGGTTGAATACTATATACATGTCTATGAGGTCAAGTTGATTGATTGTGCTGTTTAGTTCCTCTGTAGCTTTGTTGAGTTTCTTTATGGTTGTTCTGTCCCTTTTTGAAAGTGACATATTAAAATCTCCCATGATAATTTTAGATTTATCTATTTCTTTCTTCAATTCTAGTAAGCTTTGCTTCATATATCTTGGTGCTTTTTCATTGGGACCATAGATATTTATTATGGTTATGTCATCTTGCTCAATTGACCCTTTGATTATGAGATAGTGTCCTTCTTTATCTCTTATGCTGGTTTTTATCTTAAAGTTTACTTTACCAGAGATTAGAATTGCAACTCTTGCTTGTTTATTGTTGCAGTTAGCTTGGTATATTATTTTCCATCCTTTAACTTTCAGTCTGTTTTTGTCTTTGTGTGTAACGTGTGTCACTTGCAGGCAGCATATTGAAGGGTGTTGTTTTCTTATCCAATCTGCCACTCTCTGTTTGTTCACTGGTGCATTCAATCCATTGACATTGAATGTAATTATCGATAGGTATGAATTAATTGCTGCCATTATATTATTTTTTTGGTAATGCTGTTAGTTCCTTTGTTCTGCATGCCTTCTTGTGCTGAGTTTGTGTATTTTGTGCTATTTCTTGCCGGTTTCTTCTTAGTTTTCATGTTTGCTTGTTCTGCTTGGAAGTTCATTTTCATGGTAAGTTGTGAAATGTTAACTTTCTCTGGGGTTACCTTGTAGTCTATTAACTTTTATCTCCATTTAAGAGAATCTATTGTGTCCTGTAATCTACATGACATCCTTACCACCTGGATCTCTGTTCCTACATTTATCCCTTCTTTGACATTGTTATTTTGATCTTTGGTTGGCATCCCAGCTCCTTTGAATTCATTGTTGTAGTTTTGTTTTGTTCTGGAGTCTGCTATCCATCAGGTGGTGTTGCCACACTTGTCAATCTCTGGTTGTTGTCTGTTCTTGTTGGTTTTCAGTCCAAAGAACTCATTTTAGGATGTTTTGAAGTGCTGGATTGGTTTTGACAAAATCTCTTAGATTCTATTTATCCTGCAGTGTTTTGATTGCACCATTGCATTTGATTGACAGTTTTGTTGGATAAGTGATTCTTGGTTGGCAGTTTTTTTCTTTTAGGGTTTTTATATGTCTTCCCATTGCCTTTTTGTCTGCATGGTTTCTGCTGAGAAGTCAGAGTTTAATCTGATTTGCTTTCCTGTGTAAGTGACACTTCTCTTTTCCCTGGCTGCTTTTAGGAATTTTTCCTTGTCTTTGATTTTGGAGAGCTTGATTATTATATGTCTTGGTGACTTTCTTTTGGGGTCTATCCTTCCTGGGGTATGTTCAGCTTCTTGAATGTTTATCTTCTCATCTTTCAAGATGTTATGGAAATTTTCTTCCAGAAGTTCTTCAACTCTATCAACTTCTCTGATTCTTCTTGTTCTGGAATGCCAATAATTTTTAAGTTGTTCTTCTTCATGTTATCCAGCATGAATCTTAGACTCGCTTTAGATTTTTTTTATCCTTTTTTTGTGCTTACTCTTCTATCTTAGCAGTATTGAGAGATTTGTCTTCCAGCTCACTAGTTCTGGCTTCCATCTCTTCTATTCTGCTGCTTTCCCCTTTCAGTGTATTGTCCATTTCTGATATTTTAGTACTAACACGTGGACCTCTTTTTACAGGTTTTGAATTGTTTCCAATGCTGTATTAATCTTGTTTGATTGCTCTTGTAGCACTTTCCTGACTTCTTCCTTGTTTTCCTCCACCCCTTTTCAGAACAGTTGAATTTGTTTCCATATCATTCTTCTGAAATTCCTTCTCAGGCAAATTCAAAACCTCCTCTTCCTCTTCTGGAGAGCCTTTGTCTGCCTCCTGCTGATTTGTCTCAGTTACCCTTTTCTGTTTTGGGACATGTTTTGAGATCTTTTGTTGTGTTTTGTTTGTCATTTCCAGTAGTTATATGGGCTTGTGTGGTGCTGTGGGTTAATATGCAAGACTGCAAAGCTGTTTGAACTGCAACATTGGCTGTTCAAACTCACCAGCTGCTCCTCAGAAACCCTATACAGGGTCGCTATGGGTCAGAATCAACTCGACGGCACTTCACAACTACAACAAAAAAATCGATGTTTGTTGTGTTTTTAAGTTTACTGGGTGTGCCCTGGTGGATGTGATCAGGAGATAGGCTTCCCTTTTTGCATGTAATGCTTAGCAGCTGTTATTGGCTCTTGTCTCAATGGTGGAATGTTATGAGGTATGCTTGTAGCTTGGCTATCTGGACACGATTGCTGTTTCTTCTTGGGTAACGTAGGGAGAAAAAACTCCTACCTCTAGGAAAAATGTGTGATCAAAAGGACCAAAAGCAGAAGCAATATAAAAGCAGAGACAAAAACTACCACTTTGAAACAAAAATAAGACTGTGGCCGACTGTCCAATCCCCTTGCTACATAGGCAGTGTGTGTGCACCATAGAAGCCTTCAGTAGTGGGTGGGGTGTTCTCTTGCTCAGGCCCCTCCTCTAGTCACCACCATAGAGGTGTGCAGATAGATATTGAGAAGTTAATGGGAGAAAGATTGTCTACTATTTTTGTCACTGAAGGTCAGTTTGCTATCTGCGTGTGCACAATGTAATTCTTGAAATGGTTGTGTCCTTTTATGTTGGGGTTTTACAGAGTGTTCATACGGTTTTTCTGTGTGGCCAGATCTGCTTTTTTCTTGAGGTGTAGGCAGGAATAAAGGGTCCTGCACAAGTTAATTTTAGGGCTGCGACCCTGAGGCTTATGTCATAAGCAGCCACCAAGCTCTTTCTCCGTCTGCTGTGGGAAAACTGTGGGCTCAGTGCTGGTCTTTTTTTGGGGGGTGCACACCCACCCACCTGAAAGCATCTGGGCTTGGCAAAGAAGGCACAACAGGGATAAGGAGGAAAATATGTGTAGAATCCCACACACCTCCTTTTACAAATGTCACTGTACCCCTTTTAGCACTGGTTCCTATGCTGGTCTGGCTGTAGCCCTGCCCTCTGAACTCCACTTGAGCACGGTGGTTGTAGAAGGAGTCCCATCTCCAGTGATTCCTAAGTCAAAGTATTTTCCTTTCTATCATGATTTTTCCACTTGTGCATGCAGGAAACTGATGTCCTGCACCTTATGCTAGATCCAGAGCTCTGGTGTTGTTCCGTGAACACAGCTTCTCTGGGGTTTCAATGCCTCCCCTACGGAGCCTTTCCTACCTGGCTGTCTCTGCTGCTGCCCAAACCAGAAGTCCGTAAACAACATTCTTATCAATGGAGAAAAGATTGAAATTGTCAAGAACTCCATTTTTCTTGGATCAACCATGAACACTCATCAGCAGCCAATAAATCAAACGACATATTGCATTAGGCCTTTTTACACAAGACCTTTTTTAAAGTGTTGAAGAGCAAAGATGTCAGCTTGAGGACTAAGGTATGCCTGATCCAAGGCATTGTATTTTCAATAACCTCATATACATGTGAAAGTTGGACAATGAATAAGGAAGACTATAGAAGAATTGACGCATTTGCGTTATGGTGTTAGAGGAGAATATTGAAAGTGCCATGGGCTGCCAGAAGAACAAACAGATCTGTATTGGAAGAAGTGAAGCCAGAGTGCTCCTTGGAGGCCAGGATGTCCCGATTTCGTCTCTCATACTTCAGATATATTGTCAAAAGGGACCAATCACTGGAGAGGGGTATCATGTTTGGTAAGGTGGAGGATCAGAGAAAAAGAAAGACCCCAGCAAGATGGATTGACAAAGTGGCAGCATCAATGGGCTTAAAAATAGCAACAGTTGTGAGGTTGGCCCAGGACTGGGCAATGCTTCGTTCTGTTGTGCATAGGGTCGCACTGAGTCGGTACCAACTCGATGGTACCTAACAATTAACTTTCCCATTTATTTAAAGATGTAAAAGACTATTTAGACTTTCTATTGATTCTTAAATCACTTATGGTATATTATGTTTGTCTAGAAACTTGTCCATTTCACCTAGTTTTCAAATTCATTGGCATGCATTTATTCACCTTATTCTGTTTACCATCTACCTCTTTCCTTAAATCTTCACCACAGATCTGCATGGTAGTTATTGTAGCCCCCAATTATTAGCTGTTCCTTGGAAGCCCTATATACTTACAATAACCACAGCAACAACATCAATTTTATAAATAGTGAAATAGTCTCAGAGCAGGGAAATCACTTTTCCATCTTGAGCAGCCAGAAAGTGGCTGAACTAGGATTTAAAAGCAGATCTTTCTGAATTTTACATTTCTATTTCTACTGTTAAGGAGCTCTGGTAGCGTAGTGGTTATGAATCAGGCTGTGAACCACAAAGTCAGCAGTTCAAAACCACCAGCTATTCCTCAGGAGAAAGATGAGGCTTCTGCTACCTTAAAGACTTACAGCCTCGGAACCCCCTGTACAGGATTGCTATGAGTCGGAACTGACTCCATGGCACCACACCACCACCACCAGTTTTACAGTTGGAACACTAGACTGCAAGGCTAGTTTGAACCACAGGTTGGTGGTTCTAACTCATCAGCTGCTCCTTGGAAACCCTATATAGGTAGGGTTGCTATGAGTAGGACCTGACTAGACGGCACTTACTAACAACAACAGCAATTTCTACTGTAGTATGCTTGGACTTTGAGGAATGGGTTGGATTAGGCAGGCAAAGTTAAGGAAAAAAGGCCAGTCATGAATGAAGAACAGCATGCTCAAATAAATGCCTGGAGACTGGAGAGTGAGGATAATATGAGATCTGATTGGGCTAAATCCGTGTTTGTTTTGGGGAGAATGGATGATGAGGGTGGTGAGTCTTGCTGCTGAGTCCTGTTGAAAGAGAGAGAGAGGCAGGAAACAGCGGCTTTGAGACAGAACTAAGAGGACTAGGAAACTCAAGGTCGGTTTTGGAGATGGAAGTAAATCTGAGCACTATGGTTTCTTTCTGCACTCATCACCACCAGTCTAGTCTAGATCGCTTTGTTTTCTTTTCTTCTCCAAGCACAGGGTCTTTGGTCTAAACCCATCAGCTGCTCTGTGGGAGAAAGAAGAGGCTTTCTACTCCCACAAAGATTTAAAAGCCTCTGAAACATTATGTAGGGTCCCTATGATTCCGGAATTGACTCCAAGACACTTAACAACAAATCTGGGAAGCGGGTTTTCTTTGTTATGTTAATGAGGCCACATTGGTCTCTTGTAAGCCAATGCTTTCTTTTTTCTTTTGTTTTCCAATATTACTGTAATGACACAGACTCCTGTCAATAGTGGCAGGTAGAACAGTGACTACTATGGGATTTGGAATAGTAAGACCCTCAAAATGTTATTTTGTTTTGTTTTCCCGATCCTTTCCTGACCTTTTTTTTTTTTTTAAAAAACTTTATTAACAAGACAGTTTTTGAGAACCATAATTCACCACTATACAGGCTATGTTATTAGGAGAAAACAAAAGATTACAATGGAGTAAAAGTCAGACTGTCCTGTATTAAACATGTCATAACCACACATTAGATGCTCCCATAGTAACCTGACCTTAATGTTTCAAATGAAAATGAGAAAATAGATTTACAGTGTTTTCTTTCCAGTACATGAAAACAACAACAACAATAAAAAACAGACAAAAAAAGGAACAAGAATAAAGCAATTTTCTTTTTTCCCTTCCCTTCCTTCTCTTTTCTTCCAACTGTCTTCCCTGTCAACCAAATTAGCACATGTGTACACTCTATCCAGTGAATAATTCTCCCTTCCCTCCCACCACTGGTAACCATCATAGGAAGTCATTTTATAATACAAATTTTTTCTTGACTTTTTATAGTAGTGGTCTCATATAATATCTGTACCTTTGTGATTGATTAATTTCACTCAGCATAATGTCTTCTAGGTTCCTCCATGTTATGTGGTTTTGCAGATTCATCATTATTTCTCAGTGTTGCATAATACTCCATTGTGTGTACATACCAAGATTTGTTTAACTATTCCTATCTCCATCTTTTTGCTCTTAAGAATATTGATGAAAAAAAAACCAAAAAGAATATTTCTGCAATGAACATAGGATGTGCCTATGTTTATTTGTGTTACGGTTCTTATAGCAAGTAGAGATGTATCTTGGGGAGTCCTGGTGTGGCGCTGTGGGTTAATGTGCCAGACTGCAAAGCCATTTGAACTGCAGGGTCAGCAGTTCAAGCTCACCAGCTGCTCCTTGGAAACCCTATAAGGGTCACTATGGGTCGGAACCGACTCAATGGCACTTCACAACAACAACAGAGATGTATCTTGAGGATACATAACAAATAGACGGTAGTACAGTATTTCTATTTCCATCCTTCTAAGAAAGTGCCATACCCTCTCCTGCATTTGTTGCTTCCTGTTTTTTTTTATAATTTTGCTATTAATGCTGGGATAATATGATATTTCATTGTTGTTTTGGTTTACATCTGTCTAATGGCTGGTGTGTGGTGCTGTAGGATAAGCACTGAACCGCAAGATTGGTTTGAACCTCAAGGTCGACAGTTCAAACTCAACAGCTGTTCCTTGGAAACCCTATACAAAGTTGCTATAAGTTGGAGTCGACTCGGTGGCACTGAACAACAACAACAATGGCTAGTGTGGTGCTGTAGGATCAGCACTGGCCTGCGAACCACAAGGCTGGCCGTTAAAACACACCAGTGGCTCCTTGGAAATTGTATATGGTCGCTGTGAATTAGAACCAACTTGATGGCACTTAACAACAACAATGGCTAGTAATCATGCACATTTCTTCTTATGTTTGTTGGCCACTTGAATGTCTTCTTTGGTGAAAAAGACATTCTTCATGTTCTCTGCCCATTTTTTTGAGTGAAGGTTTACAGAGTAGATCATCAGCTTTACATTAAGCAAATCATGTACATCGATTGTTTCATTACAGTGATTGTATTCTCCTCCATGTACCATCAGTTAACAGTATTAACCTCTATTTCCTTTAACTTTTGCATTCCTCCCTGTGTCTCCTGCTACCTTCATCTTTCCTCTGTCAACCTCCCACTTATTGTATATTACCTGCCCTGCCACCATGTTAACAAGCGTCTACCCTCTAGCCCATGAATAATTTCTTCCTCTGCACTCCAGAACCATCATAGAATATTTCTTTTATCAAGGAAATCTTTTCTTAACTTTTTACAATAGTGGTCTCATACAATATTTGACCTTTTGTGATGGATGAATATTACTCAGCATAATGCCCTCCAGGTTCATCCATCCGTGTTATGAGGTGTTTTGCAGATTCATCTTTATTCTTCAACATTGCATAGTATTCCATTCTTCTGTTGATGGGTATTTAGGCAGTCTCCATCTTTTTGCTGTTGTGAGTAGTGCTGTGATGAACAGAGGTGTGCACATATCTGCTCATGTCACAGCTCTTATTTCTTGCGGATCTATACCAATTAGAGGGATTGCTGGGTCATATGGTCTTTCTAGTTCCATCTTTTTGAGAACATGCCATACCGTTTTCCACTGAAGTTGTACCATTTTGCAGTCCTACCAGCAGTGTAGGAGGGTCCCAGGCTCTTCACATTCTCTCTAGCATTTGTTGTTTTCTGTTTTTTTTTTTTTTTAACTTTGCTATTAGTGTTGGAGTAAGATGATATCTCATTGTTGTTTTGATATGCAGCTCAGCGCTGTGGGTTAATGCACTGGACTGTAAAGTCAGTTTGAATTGTAAGGTTGGCAGCTCAAGCTCACTAGCTGTTCCTCAGAAAACCTATACAGGGTTGCTATGGGTCGGAACTGACTCGATGGCACTTAGCAACAACAACAATGGCTAATGATCATGAGCATGTCTTCATGTTTCTTGACCTCTTGAATGTCTTCTTTGGTGAACTGTCTGTTTATGTCTTCTACCCATTTTTAAATTGGATTGTTTGTCTTCCTTTTGTTGAGATGTTGAAATATTTTATAATTTTTATAGAGTAGTTCTTTGTCTGTCATTGCCAATTTTTTTTCTCCCAGTCTGTGGGTTCTCTTTTTACTCCTTTGGTGAAATCTTTTGATATACTTAGTGTCAAATATTGAGGAGGCCCCAGTCATCTAGTTTGTCTTCTGTTTGTGTGTTTTAAGTTATGTTTGATAGTGTAGGTATGTCATGTGTCAGAGCCCCTAAGTTTGCCCCTATTTTTCATTGATATTTATGGTTCTAGGCTCTACATTTAGGTCTATAATCCATGTTGAGTTCATTTTTGTATATGACGTGAGATGTAGGTCCTTGTTTACTTTTTCTGCAAGTGGATTTCCAGTTTTGCCAACACTATATGTTGAAGAGACTGTCTCTTCCATTTATGTTGACCTTAAGGTGGATGGATTTACTTCTGGGTTCTCAATCCGTTCTGTTGATCTCTGTGTCTTTTGTTGTACCAATATGAGGCTGTTTTGATTATTGTGGCTGTGCAGTAGGTTTTAAGATTGAGAAATGAGAGTCTTCCTACTTTGTTCTCTTTTAATAATGCTTTGCTTTTTCGGGGTCTCTTTCCTTTCCATATAAAGTTAGTGACTAGTTTTTCCATATCTTTAAAGAATGATGTTGGAACCAGGGTTGGTATTACATTATATCTATAGATTGCTTTGTGTAGTGTTGACATTTACACAATGTTAAGTCTTCCTATTCACGAGCAGGGTATATTCCTCCATTTCTTCAGGTCTTTTTTGATTTCTGTAGTAGGTCTTTAGTTTCTCTGGTTAGATCTATTCCTAAACATTTCATCTTTTGGGTTGTTGTTGTTATGTACCGTGGAGTCAGTTCTGACTCATAGCAACCCTCTACAGGGTTTCTGAGGCTGTAAATCTTTACGGGAGCAGAAAGCCTCATCTTTCTCCTGCAGAACAGCTGGTAGTTTCGAACTGCTGACTGTGAGATTAGCAGCCCAATTCGTAATCACTACGCTACCAGAGCTATTTTAAATGGTATTGTTTTCAGAGCTCTCTTTATTAGTGTAAAGGAATTCAACTGATATTTGTATGCTGATCTTGTACCCTGCCACTTTGCTGAATCTATCAATGAGTTCCAATAATTTTCTTGCTGAGCCTTTGGGATTTTTTAAGTATAGGATCGTGTCATCTGCAAATAGAGACTATTTTGCTTCTTCTTTGTCAATTTGGATGCCTTTAATTCTCCTTTCTTGTTTTATAGCTCTGGTCTGGCTAAGACTTCCAGCACAATATTGAATTACTGTTTGTTCTGTCTTGTCAGCGCTGACTTACAGCGACCCTTTGCACAACAGAATGAAACCTTGCCTGGTCCTGCACCATCCTCGTAATCATTATACTTGAGCCAACTGCTGCTGCCACTGTGCCAATCCATCTCGTTTGGGTCTTCCTCTTTTTCACTGGCCCTCTACTTTACCAAGTGTGATGCCCTTCTCCCGGGACTGGTCCCTCCTGATAACATGTCAAAAGTATGAGAGGCAAAATCTGGCCATCCTGGCTACTAATAAGCATTCTGGCTATTTGCAAGGGACACGGCTTCTGTTTCTCTCCATTGAGAGTGATGCTGGTTGTTGATTTTTTATATATGCCCTTAATTATGTTGGGAAATTTCCCTCTATTCCTATTTTGTTGAGTGTTTTTTTAAAATCAGGAATGGATTATTAGATTTTGTCAAATGTCTTTCCTGCACTGATTGATATGACTACATTGTTTTTTCCCTTTGCTTTATTTATGAGTGGAATATGTTGATTTTTTTAAAAAATATTGAACCATCCCTGTATACCTAGTATGAATCCCACTTCATTAGGATATATTATTTTTTAAAACTTTTTATTGTGAATTCAATGAAGGTTTATAAAGCAGACCATCAGTTTTATATTCAACAAATCATCCTTTGCTTCATTTCAGTGATTGCAGCCCCGCCCCCCCCACCCCCCCCCACGTACCATCAGTTAACAGTATTTTCCTTCCTTCACTTGAACTATTGCATTCCTCCCTGTGTCTTCCATTACCTACATCTTTCCTCTGCTAACCTCCCTCTTGTTGTATATTGTCTGCCCTGTCAACCATGTTAACATGTGTCTACCCTCTAGCCTGTGAATAATTTTCCCTCCCTTTATCCCATAACCATTATAAATAGTTTCTTTTATTAAGAAAATCTTAAAAAAAAAACTTTTTACATTGATCTTAACAATATTTGTCCTTTTGTGATTGACTAATTTCACCCAGCATAATGCCTTCCAGGTCCATCCATGTTATGAGGTGTTTCTCAGATTCATTGTTATTCTTCACTGTTGCATAGTATTCCATTGTGTGTATGTACCAAAGTTTGTTTAACCATTCTTTTGTTGATGAGCATTTAGTCTGTCTCCATCTTTTTGATGTGTCTCTATTGACAGCATGTTGAGGATCCTGTTTTCTTACCAATTCTGCTGTTCTCTGTCTCTTGACTGGTGCTTTTCATTCATTTATATTCAGTGTAGTTATCAATAGGTATGAACTGATTGCTGCCATTTTGCTGTGTTTTTTTGTGGTGCCACTGGTTTCTTGGTTCCACATAATTTTTTGTGCTCAGTTCATTTTGTTTATGCGTTTTCTTTTCATTTCTGTCATGTTAATGTTTACGAAATATTTCTGATTTTCATGGTTTTGTTTTGATTTGTTTTTGATGTGGAGGTATTAATTCTCTTTGAGGTTACCCTTAATTTATCTCCCATCACCCCCATAATAAGGAGTTCTGGTAGCGTAGTGGTTATGAATCGGGCTGTGAACCACAAGGTCAGCAGTTCGACACTACCAGCTGTTCTGCGGGAGAAAGATGAGGCTTTCTGCTCCTCGGAAACCCTGTACAGGGTCGCTATGAGTCGGAACCAACTACACGGCACTTAACAACAACAACAACCCCCGTAATAAACAGTCTATTTTATCTTGAAATCTACTTGACATTCTCACCATTTGGAAGTTCTGTATCTACACTATTCCCTCTTTCTGCTTTGTAGCTGACTTTGTTATAAAGGAAAGAAGTCGGCTGGGATGCTGCCTACATGTTGGAATGTGTCCCCATTGCCTCTGAAGTCTTGCCTATGAAATCTAACAACCTTTCTGGGCCCTGTCCTCCTAGAATTCTTTTATTTTAAATTTAAACTTTTTATTGTGAATAGAGTGAAGGTTTACAGAGCAGAGCATTCAACAAATCATACACTTCATTTTATCTCAGTGACTGCAATCCCCTCAATGAAACATCACTTAGCCCACTTGCTCCCTGTGATTGTTGTTTCTATTCCACCTTCCTTCCTAACCCTTCTGGACTTTGCTCTTTTGATCTTGAATTGGTGCCCATTCGATGGTGTGCATAAATCACTAGTGTTGTGACCCTCTCTATATACCTAGCTACTGCTTGGCTGAAAATTGAGCCGCATGGGCGAATTCAGTTACAATTCCAGATCTTAGGGGTAACCGAGGGCCATAGTCTTGGGTTCCACCAGTCCCTTTCTGACCAGTAAGCTTGGTGTTTTTTGTTTTTGTTTTTTAAATAATTGTGAGTTTTGTTCCATATTTCATATTTAATAGTGGTAGCCAGACACCATCTAGTTCTTCTGGTCTCAGGGTTGTGGAGACTGATGTTCACATGTTCCATTAGTCCATTGGACTAATTGATTCCACACATCTTCAGTTTTCATCATTCTTCTTTCCTCTGGACAGGGAGAGACCAATAGTTATACCTTAGGTAGCCACTAATGAACTTTTAAAATCCCAGTTGCTAGTCACAAAAGTTGGATGCAGAACTTTGTCTTTGTGGACTATGTTGACCAACTACCTGGAATTTTTCCCTCTGTGAGTGCCAGTTGTTGTTGTTGTTGTTGTTAAGTGCTGTCGTCAGTTCCAACTCATAATGACCAAGGCTTTAAAAATCTTCTCCAGAGCTTAAAGCCTCATTTTTCTCCCATGGAGCGACTGGCAAAGTTGAACCGTGGACCTTATGGTTCGCAGTCCAGTGCTTATCTTATGGAGCCACCACATTTCCATGGGTACCAATGGGTTTGTCAAATAAGTGCTATGGTTTCTCATCCTCACAAACTCTCTTATATCAGGAAGAGGAAATAGTGAAAGCTTGGTAGACATTAGATCCCCAGAGTCAAATGGGCCTGAGTTTGAATCTTAGTACTGACACTTAGTTGCTTAGTGATCTTGTGCAAATAGCTTAAGCTTTCTGGGCCCCAGTTTTTTCATTTGCATAAGGCAGATAATAATATTCTCACCATTATGGGGATAGTGTAAGGAGTCAATGAATTAAGAATTGTGGAAGGCACATGAACGTGTTCAATATGTTAGACATTTTAAGCTGTTTGTATAGGCAGTGTTTGTTTTAGAGAGTTACTTACTAATTGAAAACAGTGAAGGAAATGTAGGGTGCTATGAGATTGAATAACTGGGGGCCTGTCTTCATCTACATGTGGGTAGAGATCAGGGAAGGTGTCCATCTCTGAGGAAGGTTTCAGGACCCTCATTTTCAGATGAGAAAACTGAGGTCCTGATTTGTGTCAGGATTTGAATCCAGATCTCTCTGACTCTTTTCTCTGGGCCTCCCATAAAACATCAGTCACCCAGTGGTTCCTCATGAAAGACGTTCCTTTTGGGCGAGTCTGGGAGAACCCCTGGGTGGTGATCTTGAGACTCAGGCTTGGTTCTTCAAGGGCTGCCAGCTGTGGGCAAGCTGATCTTTGTGTGTGTTTGTTTCGGGGTGGGGGATTCTCCAATGCCACAGAAGAAACCATGGGCAAGGAGAAGAGAGACCTGGAAACAGCCATGCGTTGTCATGCTCCTTTCCTGTGGCTGTTTATGGAACTTAATGTGTTATTCTTGGGCTCAAGTGTATGCCGCTAGATTTGGCCCCGGCTTCCTGTTGGTACCCCCAACCAGGTGGGATTTTCTGTTTGTCCTTTGCCATTGCACACTGAATCCATGCCTCCATACTACCCTTATTGGCTGTTTACTTCACTTGGAGAGCTCTCTGTGGAGCTGCCAACATGGTTTCCACAAAAACAACAGGAACCTTCTCTTACCTGTTCCTCTTTTTGAGCCCTTCCTATGAGTTTAAGCAGAGCTGGGATTTGAACTGAGGCTGTCTGACTCCAGAGCCTATCTCTAATCTCCACATTTCACTGTGTTCTCCTGAGAATGTTTCATGAAACAACAACAAAAAAAGCTCCTCTTGGTGAAAGACATTTATGAACTGTTGCTATTTCCAGTCATCTTTTGGAGCTTTAAAATACACATTAACCTGTCAGAAACCCTGAGAGGTCCTACAGGGAGGAAACCTACATAGTTTTGTTTAAACCAGAATTTCTCAAACACATTTAAAACATAGAACCCCTCTGTGTCCTCCTTTTCCTTTTATTATTCTTACTGGTACACCATTTAATCATCTTGCAAAACTGCTCTTTTCTGGAATGCATGTTGGCAATCCCAGTATTAAGCAACTCTCTTCTGTTTGGACCTCAGTTGCCCCATCCATAAAATTAAGGGTTTGGGGTATCTGGCCAAGATGATGTAACTGCTATTTTACTTGCCTTCCAGCTGCAAGCAAATGGAAATTTGTATAAAAATATATGAAACAACAGGTTTTAGACATTGGACAACAGGCATCCCAGGCCTGTGATCCCCAGAAGAAGAGAAACAAATGGAGTTAGTTAGCCTTCTGATTGCCTTGACTTTCTACCTGGAGGTAATGTTCAAGCCTCGGCTCAGGAACGTGGAGCCCAAGCTGAGCATGGCAACCTACATGATTTAAAGAGACCAAGATTTCAGTTTGGGAATACTTAGTCATCTGGAATTTGCAGATGGGGCATTGGAAAGGAGGGAGTCACACATGGACCTTCTAATCATTTTGATTTGCTGTAAATCCTAGCCATGCCTGTGGTTATGGTCTCCTTTTGGAGTGTGTGTTGTCCGTTATGCTGCAGGACTAGGATAGGGTTTGTTTTGAGTCATTGCCTTACTGTTGTTATTAGATGCCATAGAGTTGGCTCTGACTCATGCCACTTCATGCACTACAGAATGAAACATTTCCCGGTCCTGTACCATCGTCTCAGTTGTTCTGTTTAAACCCATTGTTGTAGCCACCGTGTCAGTCCATCTTTCTGAGGGGGCCGGGGGAGTCTTCCTCTTTTTCACTAACCCTGTGTGGCACTGTAGGTTAATGCGCTGGACTACAAAGTCAGTTTGATCCTCAAGGTCAGTGGTTTAAACTCACCAGCAGCTCCTTGGAAACCTTATACAGGGTTGCTATGGGTTGGAACTGACTCAATAGCATTTAACAACAACTACTTTACCAAACACAGTGACCTTTTCCAGGGACTGGGCCCTTCTGACAACATGTCCAAAGTATGGGAGATGAAATCTCACCATTTTAGTTTCTAAGGAGCATTTTGGTTATATTTCTTCCAACACAGATTTGTTTGTTCTTTTGGCAGTCCATAGCACTTTGAATATTCCTCACCAACACCATAATTCAAATGGATCAATTCTTCTCCAGTCTCTCTTTTTTATTATCAAGTTTTCATATGCATATGAGGTGATTGAAAATATCATGGTTTAGATCAGGTGCACCTTAGCTCTCAAAGTGACATCTTTAAAGAGATCTTTTACAGCAGATTTCCCCATTGTGATATGTCCTTTGATTTCTTTACTCCTTCTTCCATGATCATTAATTGTAGATACAAGTAAAAATGCAATCCTTGGTAACTTCAATCTTTCTCCATTTATCATGATGTTGCTTATTGGTCCACTTGTGAGGGTTTTTGTGTTCTTTACATTGAATTGTAATCCGTACTAATGGCTGTAGTCATCAGCAACTGTGCAAGTCCTCTTTGCTTTTAGTAAGTAAGATTGTGTCATCTGCATATTGCAGGTTATTAATGATTCTTCCTCTAATCCTGATGTCATGTTCTTCATCATATAGTCCAATTTCTTGGATTATTTGCTCAGCATACAGATTGAATAAGTATGGTGAAAGGATACAACCCTGAATGCACCTTTTCTGATTTTAAGCCATTCAGTATTGCCTTGCTCTGTTTGAATGACTGCCTCTTGGTCTATGTAAAGGTTCCTCATGACGCAATTATGTGTTTGGGAATATCCATTCTTCCCAATATTATCCATAGTTTGTTATGGTCTACATAGTTGATTGCCTTTGCATAGTCAATAAAGCACAAGTAAACGTCTTTCTGGTGTTCTCTGCTTTCAGTCAAGATCTAGCAATGATATTCCTTGTTCCAGGTTTATTCTGAATCTGGCTTGAATTTCTGGAAGCTCCATGCCAATTTGAATTATCTTCAGCAGAAATTTACATGGGTGTGATATTATTGATATTGTTTGATAATTTCCACATTCTGTTGGATCACATTTCTTTGGAATGGGTACAAATGTGGATATCTTCCAATTGGTTGGCCAGGTAGCCAAATTTCTTGGCACAGCCTAGTGAAAGCTTTCAGCACTGCATCAGTTTGTTGAAAGGTTTCAACTAGTAATTTGAACTAGTTTCACCTAGTCAATTCTTGAGGTCTTATTTGTTGCTATTGCCTTCAGTGCAGCTTGTACTTGATGCTTCAGTACTATTGGTTGTTGGTCATGTGCTAACTCCTGAAATGATCGAAGATCAACTAGTTCTTTTTGGTTCAGTGACTCTGATATTCCTTCTTCTTCCTTTTTTTTTTTTTTTTTTTTTTAATACTTCCTGCATTGTTTGTTCTTGTTAAGTGCTGTCAGGCTGATTCCAATTCATAGCAACCCTATTTAGGGTTTCCGAGATGGACTGGTGGATTTGAGCCAATGACCTTTCGGTTCCAACTGACCTTGAAGTCAAGTGCTTATCCTACAGCTCCACACCAGTACTCCGTAGTCCTGTATAGAATTCTTCAATATTTCAAGTCAAAGCTTGAATGTTTTTTTCAGTTCTTTCAGCTTCTGAAATGCTGAGCGTGTTTTTCCCTTTCGTTTTTCTAACTCCAGGTCTTTGCATATTTCATTTACTTTGTGTTCTCAAGCTGACTTTGAAATTTCCTGTTTAGCTGTATTATGTTTTCATTTCTTCCATTTGCTTTGACTGCTCTATGTTTGAGAGCAAGTTTAAAGGTCTCCCTTGACATCACTTTGGTCTTTTCTTTCCTGTTTTTCTAATGATCCTTTACTTTCTTCACACATGATGTTCTTGATTTCATCCCTAACTCCTCTGGTCTTCTGTCATTAGTGTTCAGTTCATCATCTTGTCATGGTCTCTAAATTCAGGTGGGATAGACTCAAGGTCAGATTTTGGTTCTCATAGACTTTTTTTCTTTCCTTTTAGCATTTTTTTTTCTAAGCCTTTACATCTTTCTCTTTCTCTTTTTCAGTATTAGTGTTACAGATAGGATTAGGATTAGTGTTATTGTAGTGGTTGGGCTAGGGCTGGGGTAAGGCTTGGTCTAGTTTAGGGTTGCAATTATGTTTATTTTTATTTATTTATATAATTTTTTCTTGAAATCTACTTGATTTCCTCTTCATTTGAAAGTTCTGTAATTATATTATTCCCCTTTTTACTTTACTTTTCTATTGTTGCAAATTGGTGTCTCTAATTCCCTATTTTCAGTCTTGTAGGTTTGTTTTACTCTGAATATGTCTCTATATAGTTTGAGTTCTGGGTGATATTGTCACGTATGTTAGTTTCAAGTTGTTATCTGCTATTGTTGCTTCTCTGTCCAAAGAACTCCCTTTAGTATTTTTTGTAAGGTTGGTCTGGTTTTTGTAAATGCTTTTAATTTCTATTCATTTGGAATTTTCCTAATTTTGCCATCATATTTGATGGACAATTTTTCTGGGTCTATCTATATTATTATTATTTATTATTTATTTTTATTGTGAACTGAGTGATAGTTTACATGAGTGAACATCAGCTTTACATCATTGTTTCAATGCAATGATTACAATCTCCTCTGTGCATCATTATTCAACAGTATTTGCTTTCATTCCCAATGTTTTTCTTGGGGGTGGGGTGGGGGATTTATACAAAAACACTCAGGAATATATAATAATTTAAACAACCAAAGGGCACATTCTGCAAACCTGCCTTCTAGCCACCAGCACTCAGTCCCTCTCTTTACATGAATTTAGAGTCCTCAGCTGCTCCCTCTCCATATCCCTATCTCTGCTTCCATCTCTGGTGTTACTGTTTCTCTGGATAGGGTCCTGCATTCAGCTTATGCTCTTCTCCCTTGATAGTCCTAGGGTCCTCTGTTTCTGGACTGTAAGATTAACTACTCCCCTGTTTTTGTTACAGAACTTCTACCTTTACAGTTGTGACAGTCACAATTGGTCATGCTAACAATTACTCATTTTTGAATCAAAAGAATTTATCCCCATCTCTTTTCACCAGATCTGTCTAGACAAGATGAAAAGTATGCACTGGGGACTCTATATTCCCACACACACTCTTAAACTAAAATGCTTCTTGAAAACTTGTAAGCCAGTCACATCATGCCTTTATCGCCCCCTTATTTTAGGTATTGTTGTTGTTGTTATGTGCCGTGGAGTCGGTTCCGACTCATAGTGACCCTGTATAGGGTTTCCGAGGCTGTAAATCTTTACGGGAGCAGAAAGCCTCATCTTTCTCCTGCAGAACAGCTGGTAGTTTTGAACTGCTGACCCTGAGGTTAGCAGGCCGATTCATAACCACTACGCTACCAGAGCTCTTTTCATTTTAGGTAGCCAATGTTTAAATTGCTTGTCCTGGTGTGGTGCTGTGGGTTAATGCGCCAGGCTGCGAAGCCATTTGAACTGCAAGGTTGGTGGTTCAAGCTCATCAGCGTCTCCTTGGAAACCCTATACAGGGTGGCTATGGGTTGGAACCGACTTGACGACACTTTACAACAACAATCTACCCTGTATGCAGAGGGGATAGCATTGATACTTGATGTGAAGACTCCTTCCCTCTCAGTTGGTATTTTGAGCTACTACATCAATAAGTATAGGTCAAGTTCATCAAATTGTAGCAATTTACACTTGTTTCCTTTATGAATTTTTCTTTCTTTTTTTAAATCTTCTTCTAGTTGAGTTCTGATTATAAAGCAATTGAGGTTAGATCAAATTGGTGCTATCTGCAAGTTTGGGCATTTTGAGTATGCCATTCTTTTTTTTTTTTTAATGGTTTACAAGTTTATTTTGATAAAAACATTTTATATTTTTAATATTCTATGTAAAAAGTAAGCAGCCCAACTGGGGCAGTGGAGATGGTGGTAGTGTGCTGTGTAGTTGGTTCCAACTCATAGTGATCCTGAATAGGCTTTCTGAGGCTATATGTATATATATATATATATTTTTTTTTTTTTTTAAATATTTTATTGTGAATTATGTGATAGGATTAGCTTTACATTCATCCTATCATATATCGTTTCATTGCCATGGTTACCATCCCCTCATGTATCATCAACCAACCAAAGAGTATGCCTTGCAAGCTTGCCCCCTGGTTGTGTGCACATAGCCCCTCTCCCTCTCTGGTCCTAGAGTTCCTAGCTGCTCCATCTCTCCATGTCATGGTCTCTGCCTTCATCTCTGGCATCACTGTTTATCTGGGTAGGGTCCCGCACTCTGCTGTTCTCCCTTGAGTGTATCATTCTTGATTGGCAATTTTTTCTTTCAGAATTTTATATATATCATCCCATTGTCTTCTTGCCTGCATGGTTTCTGCTGAGAAATCAGACCATAGTCTTTTTAGTTCTCCTTTGTAGGTAACTTTTTGTTTTTTTCTGAGCTGCTCTTAGGATTTTTTCCCCCCTTGCCTTTGGTTTTGAGAAGTGTGATTATAATATGTCTTTGTGATGTTCTTTTGGGGTCTATCCTGTTTGGAGTTTGTTTAACTTCTTGAATGGCTAGCTTCTCATCTTTCATGATGTTAGGAAAGTTTTCTTCCAACAATTCCTGGACAGTTTTCTGTTGTTTTTTTTGTGGGTGTGTATCTCTTCCAGTTCTGAAATTCCAATTACATGTAAGTTATTGATGGTGTCCCACATAAATCTTAGGCTTTCTTCAGATTTTCTTCTTGATTGTTCCTCTAGCAGATGAATATTGAGATATCTGTCTTCAAGTTCAGTATTTTGACCTTCCATTGATTCAGTTCTACTTCTTTGCCCTTTCAATATACCATCTATTTCTGAATTCGTAATATTAATCTTTTGGCTTTCTAATTGCCATTTTTATCTGGCTTCCAGTTTCTCATTTCTTATGTGAGTTTGTTTTTGTATTTTCCTGAGTTCTTCTAAAGTTTTATTTGTGTTCTCCTTGTTTTCCTGGATCTTTCTCTCAATACTTTGAAGTCACATAAATATCATTCTTTAAAATTCCTCATCAAGTAGTTCTGGTACCATTTCTGGCATTATGTTTTCTGACAGTATTTTGGACACTTGTTGAGGCATTCTGTCTTATTTCTTCATATAAGATGAAATGGTTTTCTCTGAGACATTGTGGTGTTATTGCATTTAACTTTAATTGATGATTGTATGTTGTGTTCTTAGGCACTCATCACCTGTCTCCTGGTGGATGTGATTGAGACTGGAAGTGTGAATGCAGCTCTCTATTCCCTGTTTGTGTAGTGTAGTTCAGGGTAGGTTCATGGGCCTCCAGAAGAAGGGGTGACTCTCCTGGGACCCCATCTCAGGCAGAGTAGAGCCTGTGCAGAAGGATGCCACTGGCCACTGGGTTGATGAGAGCAGGGCCTGGACACACCCTGGCTACCAGGAAGGCATGGAACAAGGGAGAACTGCTGCATCCCCACTAACGCCAACCTAAAGCCATGTTCTGTGTCTGAAGGCCTCTGTGTTAACAGCTGCTCACACAAGCTTATTCGGCCTGTGTCACTCCACACCAGCTTGTGGCCTGCCCATTTTAATCCTCTCTCTCTGCTCTTGTTCAACTTCTGCTTTTAGTCAGCACTCAATCCACCTTTCTGTCCTATCTTCTAAAGCTTGTTGTATCATGTCTTTATTTCAGAAGGCCTGCTTTTTCACACATCTGTCTACTCTGCCATCTTGCCCCACTCGTGGACTTGTTTTAATTTTCATCAGCTGCAGCTTGAACTTGCATATGAGCAAAGATGGTCTATTGCACAGTCAGCTCTTGGCTTTGTTTTGACTGATGATAGCAAGCTTTTCCATCTGGCGAGGTCTACGTGTATCATCACCATTTATGTTGTTGAAAAAAGGTATTTGCAATGAAGAAGTTATTGAGCTTGCAAAATTCTATCATGTGTGCTCCAGCTCTGTCTGGTCATTTCCATCACCAAGGCCATATTTTCCAATTAGCAGTCCTTCCTCTTGGGAGATCCACTAGAATGTGTATGAATGAAAAGATTGACTATTCTGTTGATGAGAAGGAGTAATGGAACGCATATATTTAGTGGAAGTGTAGACACATGTGGAAAACAGTTTGGAAGTTTCTTATAAATTTAAACCTATACTTAATCTGTGACCCAGGAATTCCACTACTAGTTATTCATAAAAAACATGTAATTACACAAAGGCTTGTACATGAATGTTTATGACAGCATTTTCACCATAGGTCCAAACTGAAAACAGCCAAAATGCTCATCAACAGCAGAATGGATAAACACATGTGATCTATTCATACCATACTATTCAGTGCTATAAAGGAACAAACTATTGATATATGTAACAACATGGGTGAATCTCAAAAACATGCTGAACTAAGGAACTGACACAAAGTAGTGCGTACTGTGTGAGCCCATCTATATGAAATTCTAGAAAAGGTGAAATAAATCTGTAATAAAGGGAGAAACCTTTAGGAATGACAGATAATTCTTTGTTGGGGTGGTGATTACTGGGATGTATAACTCACTTAACTGTGTATTTCAAATGCATATATTTTATTTCATATAAACTATGCCTTAATATTTGATGTAAATTGATGACTAAATAATTAAGGGATTAAGCTAGTTGGGGTCAACCTTCCTTTCAACTCTGGCTACTGAATCTCAGTCCTGTGATGGGTAGTCTCATGCTTTCTGCCATGTTTCATTTTGTTAAATTCTTTCTGCTAGGAAGACTACCATATTGGTTAACACTTAACCATCGAAGGTCACTTCTGTGTTAAAAATATCTTGCAGGTCAGTTATTAAATGCTTGAGAAATTCTGTGATCTTTTTATTCCCTTTCTGAACTTTTTGAAGCTCCCTTGTATAAGTGACAAAGGTTGTCCCATTTCATTCACTCTGTAGATCTTTGAAAGGAGCCCTGGTAGTGTAGTGGGTGACAAATTGTGCTGTTAACTACCAGGTCAGCAGTTTGAATCCACCAGCAGCTTTACAGGAGAAAGAGGAGACTTTCTGCTCCCGTCAAGATTTATAGCCTTGGAAACCCCATACAGTTTTGTTGATATGAGTTGGAATCGATTACACAACGTAAGTCTTTAGTGGTCCTGATGTGTGACTGTAGGATAAGCACTGGACTACTAGCCACAAGGTCGGCGGTCAGACTCACCAGCCGCTCCTCAGAAACCTTATACAACCTAGATTCATACTTCATAATTTCATGTTCTAATTATTAATGGATGTTTGCAGCATTTTCTCCTTTTTGAGTTGTGCCCCATAAGCAAATGAAGGACCTGAAGGTTTTGCTCTTTTCATGTCATGAAGGTCAACTCTACTTTGAGGAAGCAGCTCTTCCAAAGACCAGTCATATATTGAGTGCCGACTTCACAGTACTTAACAATCACAATAACCTAGGTCTTTGAAGAAAGGCTGCCCGCTATAATTCCCTGTCAGAGAGCAGCCCAAGTCCTGGCCAGGAGCGTGTTTGCATTTTGTAGGGCGCAGCAGGGGATCTGTTTTGGTGATTGTGTATTTATTCTGCCCATTAGTCATTGAGTAGGAATTATGGGTCACACACTGGGTTGGACTAGAGTATTGAGCCAGGCAGACAGTTTCTTTGGGTGAGACAAATGATTAGCAGATTGCCTTAGAAAGGGATCATGGATGCCCATGGAGCTAAGGAAAGCTAAGGGCACTAAGGAAGTCCCCCCTTCTCCTCCCGCCCCTGCCCCCACCATGAGGGTCATTTCAGAGGAGACCCAAAGACTGGGTAGGAGCATCACTTCACATAAACAAAAAGAAGGAGAAGGGTACAGCATGTGGGAAGGTACAGGTGAGTGAGAAGGTACACATCCAGGCTACACAGGGTGTCCCCCTAAGTGCTTTGGCCTGGCAGAGAACAGCTGGAGAAATGCTTAGAGTTGGACTGGAGTGGGCCTCTTGCAGCCTCACCCCAGACAGGAGGAGGGAAATGAGGGGTCCACAAGTAAGCATGTGCCGGTGCCTGTAGGAGGTGGTTGTGGCTGAATGGGCATTCTTTCTCATCATCAGGAGCTGATCTTGGGGGCTGAGAAAGGGGGAATGTTCTTGAGGTGTTGACCAGAAGAGCCCAAGGACTGCAGTGGGACTGGGGATACAGTTTCCATGGGGAATGTGGGGACACTGTGAATCTCTCGACCTTTACCCCCATTGGCTGAGGGCCCTGCACAGGCTGACAATGGAAATGGTTGCATAGGAGAAACGGCTCTATTCAGGTGTCTTCTTTTAATCTGTAGAAGGGGTGGCAGTAGCAGCTATTTTCGGGATTTGCTTGCCTTTGGTAGGGCTACTGGCTGGGCATTGCCAGTGTTCCAGATTGGGGAAAGAAAAGATAGGACAGACAGGAAGAAAGACATCTTGGGTACTAGGTACTGTATGAGTGTTGCCCTCTGCTGGCAGTGCGGTGAAGTCTGGGAGGAGCGACCCTCCCACCTCCCCCACCCCTCCATTGAGAATAGTGGGATGAACTGAAGGTATCCTACACAGAATTACCTTACAGCTGAGCGGGAGGGCCTCAGAGGTCACGTGACCTGACCTGGTCCTTTTTCAGGTGAAAAGACTGAAATGCAGAAAGGAAGGGGACTTGCCCAGGGTCACACAGGGTGGGCCCTGATAGCTTTGGCTCAAATGAACAATAAAGGCACCCTCCACATTCACTGTGCCCCATCTCACCCCTCCCCATCCTCCTCCACCTTTGTCCATCCGGGGTCCCCAGGCTGGGGCATATGTTTAGAACCTCCCTCCCTAACTGCAGGAGACCAGCGCAGTGGAGGGGTCACCGAAGCCAGCAGCCTCCTGGGGGGCTCACCACGGCGGCCGTGCGGCCGGAAGGGCTCCCCGTACCACACAGGGCAGCTGCACCCGGCTGTGCGTGTGGCTGACCTACTACAGCACATCAACCAGATGAAGACGGCCGAGGGCTACGGCTTCAAGCAGGAGTACGAGGTGCACGGCCAGCCCAGGACCCCTCGCCAGGGACCCTGACCCTGCAATTTAACCTAACGATTTTGTGGCTTGACCCAGGCCTTTAGCTTAATCCCAAACTGATCTGGATTCTCATTCATATCCGAATTTTGACCCGAAACTTGTCTTTGAATGGCATGGCTACCTCCACCTGGACCCTGATCCTTATGCTAGTCCTCATCCAGAGCTGATGGCCACATGTGACCCTGACCTCTCTCTTCTCACCTAATCCCAGTCCAGTATTGATCCTGACCCTAATCTTAGACCTGCGTGAACTCTGACTTGAATCCTGCTCTACCTCCAACTGGACGTTATCCTTATCCCAATTTTAATCTGACCCTGACCTTTACCTTCTTCCCTGACCTATCCCTTTGACCCAACCCAGATCTAGATTTACCCCAACTTGGACTCGTAACCTAAAATTTCTCTGGATTCTGACCCTCTTTTCACACGGCCCTCCACACACATCCCTTGGTTTTGCACCTGGTACCTGCCTGATAGGGGAACATAGTGACTTCATTTTGAGGCCCCCCACTTTGGCACCGAGCCTTAACCTGGGCTTTGCTCCCATGCTGCTTACGTCTCGTCCCTGAAGGGAAGGGATCTGAGCATAGGGGTCCTCCTCCTGCACTGACGACCACTTTCCCATTTGGCAGAGCTTCTTTGAAGGCTGGGATGCTACGAAGAAGAAAGAAAAGCTCAAGGGTGGTCGTCAGGAGCCCATGCCTGCCTGTGAGTGCTGGGCAGGGTATGGAAAGGGGAGTGGGTAGGAGAGAACTAGAAATGGGGGGAGGGGCAGGTTTAGATTATAGTCACATTGGCTGCCATTTTTGTTTTTTTAGTGCCAAATCCTGTGGTGAGCATGTTACATGCATTAGCTCTCATATTATAATCCCCATTTTACAGATAAAGAAACTGAGGTTTGACAGGTTGAACCCCGGCCCAAGGTCACATAGCTAATAATTGCCTGACCATCACGCAACCTCTGGCCCACTCGCTTCCACAGTCCAGACTTTATCACCTGGCCTGTCCTGCCTCTGCTGGTTCCCAGAACCTACTGGCTAGTCCTGAACCTCTAGGTTCCCCAGCTGCCCTGGCCCTGGCCTCCAGGAAGCCTTCCCTGACTGCTTCCATTCTGGGTTCGCCAGCTCATGCCATTGGCACCTGCTCTGTGTTTACAGATGATCGCCACCGAGTGAAACTCCACCCAATGCTTGGAGACCCCAATGCTGACTACATTAACGCCAACTATATAGACGTGAGTGCCTTGGCCCTGACCATTTCTGCTGTCACTGGCCACACCCTGAGCTCCTGTTGTGTGGGGGATGCTGACCTGGCCTTGCTAACTCCAGGCTCACTGTCTAGGCCGGGTAGTAACCTGCCAGAGAGTAAATGGAGGCTCAGTGGGCTGTTCAGAGCCCCCTCGCTCACCTCCTGCAGCCAGTGCCAGGGGAGCTCAGAGGAGGGGGAGGGCAGAGGGGCCACAGCCATCAGGGAAGGCTTCCTGCAGGTCAGCGTTGGCCTGGGTGATAAAGAAAGGAAGAAGGCAGAAGGCTAAGCCTCGAGGTGAGGAAGGATTCCCTGTGGATGGGAGGCCAAGAGGTTGGAGGATTGACATGATAGCCAGTGAGGCTGAAGAGCAGGCAGGGCTGGAGCTGTGTGAAGGCCGTGAATGGCAGTCATGGGGTTTGAGATTTTCTTAGGGCACTAGGGAGTCGTGAAAGTGTTTTGACCATGATTAGAGTTGTACTTTAAGAATAATAACTGACATGTTTATTAAGTTCTGGTAGCGTAATGGTTATGAATTGGACTGCGAACCTTAAGGTCAGCAGTTTGAAACTACCAGCTGTTCCGTGGGAGAAAGATGAGGTTTTCTGTTCCCGTAAAGATTTACAGCCTCGGAAACCCTGTACAGGGTCACTATGAGATGGTTCTGACTCCATGGCACATAACCAGAACTGACTCCATGGCATACAACCACCACCACCATGTGCCAAGCAGTTTTCTGTTGTGGTGCTGTAGGATAAGCACTGGACCGCTAATCGTAAAGTTGGTGGTTCAAACCCTATATGGGGTTGCTAAAAGTCAAAACTGACTCAACAGCATTTAACAGTAACAATATGCCAAGTACTGTACTAAGCACTTTAGACTCAATATTTCATTTTATATAATTTCTCCAACCCTATGAGGTAATTAGTATCATGAGCTGACTTTACAGATGAGGAAACTGGGGCTCAGAGAGGTGAAGCAACTTGTGCTGAATCACACAGCTAGTGTGTGGTGAAGAAAGGACTCAAACCTTGACTTGTCTGAATCTCCAAAGCCTTTGCTGTTAACCGGTAGGCTATATGTGCCATTCACTGCAGCGAATGGATCTGGCTGGACCAGGTGTGGGGGCACAGAGACAGGGTAACCAGCAGGCCTAGACTCAAGTGTCAGACACCCCAGCCCTTCCAGAAACTATGTTTGGAAATGATTTATCAAATACATTTTAAGCATCCGTTATTGGCCAGGCATTGTGCTGGGCACCAGGGACACAGCAGTAGGCAGCAAAGACCCTACTTTCCTAGAACATACGTGTTCTAGTGGGGAGAGAGAGAAGCATCTGTACAAATGAGTCCTTTTACATAAGATGGGAAAACACAGGCCAATAAAGAGGAATGGTTTTCCTGATGTCATACTGCAAGTTAGTGGCAGAACCAGGTTTAGGCATGGCAGGCTGCATGGAGGAGGTGGGCTTGAGCTGACTGTGGGTGGCTGGAGAGGAGAGGAGGGCATCGGAGTAGGGGAGCAGCGTGAGCAAAGGCCTGAAGGTGAGCAGGAGGAGAAGGCATGTATCTGCAGTGGGGGATCATCTCTCCTCTCCCTCTTCTCCTCCTCCTGGATGCCAGACATGCTATCCCATGTTTCCCGGCATTCCTTGCCTTCTCCCACTCCTCCCTTCCTCTCCCTTGGCTGGGGTGAGGGCTGGGCAGCTTCAGAGACAAGGGGCCTCTCCTCTGTCTCATCAAGGTTCCAGTTGGCTTCTCCTTGGCCCTGGCTTCTCCCTGCTCTCTGGCCCAGCCCGGCTCGCCAGTCTTGCTCTGCCTCCCTGCTCCCATTTCCCATTCTGGCCGCTCCTGCGCTCCATCCACCTCCATCTGCCTCTGGCCTAATATCTGTCTCTTTTGCTTTGTACTGTTTCCTCACTGGAATCATTAAGATTCGGATAAACCGAGAAGTAAGTATCTCTCTCCCCTTCTCCTCCTTCTGTCTGTCTGACTGGCTGTACCTCAGACTCTCTCACAGTCTCTGGCTGTCTCTCTCTGTCTCTGTCCTCCTTCCCCTCCACTCGTGTGCCCAACACCAACCGTCCATTTCAGTAACCTGGCTGGGGCTGCCCAGGGCTGAAGACTCAACAGTTTCCCTGTGTGAGCAGCTTGTCCCATCCTCCACTGCCTTGAAACAGGGCAACAGTGTTGGGGTGCTTCCCCCATTCTACACTGGCCCTGCCACCAGCTTTTGTCACCTCAGTCCCCCTGTCCCAGCATTCCAGACCAGTCCTTCTTAGTCACACCTTTTGTAGGGCTCTGGGAGGGATGGGGCCAACGGGAGGCGACCTACATGGTCCTGTCTCTGCTGCTTAGAGGTCAAGGTTGTCACAGAAGCAAAGACAACCAGTCCCCTTAAAACTGCTTTCCTAAGGTTCAAATCCCCTTCTGACCAGTTTGCTTGAAATGCAACCCCAATCGCGTTGCCCTCAATTTTGCGCAAATTTGAGCTTTTAGGGTACTGGTTTGGGTATTCTGTTTGTTTGTTTCTTTAATTGCCATCTCTTTGGACTTTTAAGAATAAAAAATAACCAAAGAAATCATAATCCATATATAGTATTTTTTATAACTTGATGGCTGATGGAATTGTTTGCTATTTTTATGGTACTTTCTCTGTTTTATTTCCTTTTTCTTTTGAAACTATCTCTATTGCTATTTATCTGATTACACAACTGTGTGCTCATTATAAGTTTGAGACAGCCTGGAGATGCTTTGTATACAAAGTCATAGGTTCCCCAGAGTCGCATTTGTCAGAGATGACCAGTTATTCTATATGTATGTGCCACCAGACTTACCCCCTTGAGTGTACATTAGCAGTTGGCTTATAAAATTCTCCAGTTTAAAAAGAATATTAAGCTCATGAAACACAGTAGACGTGCCCAACCTCAGTGCCCATTAGAGGGTGCCAAGTACGGTTTATTATGATTCCGTACCTCTCAATTTCCACACAGCAACCTACTCACTTGTAAATCCCACTCGTTTGGTATATTGTTGTCAGACTGTAAATGCCCTTGGAAGGCTTGGCTTAATAATTCTTCAAAAGCCAGTTAACAGATGTTATTGACTGAGCACCTACTGTGTGCCAGCACTTGAGACACGTAATTTCATCTTTACCATACCCTGCGAGCTAGGTGCCATATTTACCCCCATTTGAGAGAATGGAAAAACGGAGGCTTAGAGAAGTTAAATGTTTTGCTCAAGGTCACATGGCTTTAAATGGGCAGAACTGGGTTTCAAAGACAGCCTTAGCTGTTGCTCTTTGTCTCTGGACTGGTAGTTCTCTCCCTTTGGGGAACATCAGGATGCCCTGGCTGTTTTGTCCACAGTGCAGGTGCCTGGCCTTCTCCTGCCCCCAGCTCCACCTACTCACTCTCCAGGCAGGTGTCTGTCCATGGCATGCGCTTCTAGAATATACTGGTTTGTGAGCTCTAGTGTCCTCTACTGCTGGTCTCCAAAGCAGGCATCTCAGATGGTACATTACCTTTCCTTCAGATCTGTAGGATCAACACTGCTGTAGGATCAACATTGGACTGTGAACTACAAAGGTTGGCAGTTCAAACCCATCAGCTGCTCCTCAGAAACCCTAGACAGAGTCGCTATGAGTCGGAACCGACTCAACACTTAACAACAATTTTCATGTATTCTATGTAATATAACGGTACAGTAGTAATACATGGATTAATTAAGAAGTTGATATACAGCTATTGAGGGTTATTTGCTAAAAAAAATTTTTTTGAGTTTGTGTGACTGTGGCACCACATACTATCCTCCAAGTGACCAGAGAGCAGGACACTGGGACCGTGCAGAAGCATGTGTAATAGGGCTGAAGTTTAGAGTAACTGGCTATTGTGCACATCGATTGATTTTCATTGAACTGCATCCCTCAGCTACCCGTTGACCATGCTGGGCACTGAGCAGAGATGAGGTCCTTGCTCTCAAGTGCGATTCTAGGCACATTGGTTTTAGGTGTGGCGTGCAGAGGAGGCTCAGTGACAGAATTCTCATCTTCCATAAAGAAGAGCCAGATTCGATGTCCAGTCAGTGCGCCTCATGGTTGCTCAGTGGTTCACAAGTTGTTAAGATGCTGAACAAGTTTCAGGAAGTCTCTCTAGTTAGTGATGTCTGAAAATCAGCCAGATACCAGCCTCTGGGTCACAGGGCTCTAGTTTGCCAGCAACACGGGGATGGTGCAGGACTGGGGCTGACCCATGGCAGCTAACAATCAGAACAAACCTGTACTCAGCTGTGGCTGGCCCTTTAATGGGCCCATCAGCCTCCACCTTCTTGCCCTTGAAGCCAGACCTGAAGCAGAGACATCTGGTCTTTTAATGCAACAGCAGGAGGGGATTAGGCTAGACTTGGACCAGTTCACAGTGGTGAGGGCTGAGTGACTCTGGGAACCTCTAAACTATTCATAGCTTTCACCTCATTTTGTGTATTTTTATGGGAGTGGCACGGAGGTGCACACAGAGTTTGTGAGGTGTTACCTCACTGTTGTCCCCATGTTGTGGAGGAGGAGCAGAGGCTAATAGACATGTCGAGTCTGGCTACTCAGTGTGTTCCATGCTCCAGTAGTATTGGCCTCAGCTGGGAACTGGTGGGAAATGCAGTCCCAGGACCACCCCAGACCTTCTGAACTCAAGTCTACCTCTTAACAAATCCCCAGAAGGTTGGAGAAGTGCTGTCTTTGCGCTCAAGAGTCACAGAGCTGCTGCATGGCAGAACTGCGATGGGCACCCTTATAGTAAACCACCTCCGACCCCAGGAACTCTTGAAAGCCACACTATTTGGATCTTCAAGGACACTGTTTGGCCTTTAAAATAATAATCATGATAATAGTGCTAGTGCCAAACACTTGCCATATTTCTTTATTTCCTCCTCCCAATAGCTGTAGCAAGTAAATACTGTAAGTATTCCCATTTTATAGATGTGAAAGCTGTGGCAGAGAAGTGAAGGAATTTACCCTAAGCGCATCCACCTAGCAAGTGGTCTAGCTTGGGATTTGAACCCTGGTACTGTGAATTACCAGGAGCTATGTTGAGGGTCAGAGAAAGAGAGGAAGACCCCCAGCAAGATGGATTGGCAAAGTGGCAGCATTAATGGGCTCAAGTGTGACAACAATTGTGAGTTGGCCCAGGACCGGGCAATGTTTCATTCTGCTGTGCATAGGGTCACTATGAGTCGGTACCGACTCAACCTAACAACAGCGATGTTGAAGGCATACACTTGAGCCAAAGAAGTGGGCTTGGTGGTTTTCTCTTGCACCAGCCCTTCAGTGCTTCCTCCTCACCTTGTAGGACCCGCATTGGTGCTTGGGTGTCTGGTGGGCTCTGATCCCCAGAGAGGTGAGGCCTTGTGGGAGGACCCATGGAGATAGATGCCCCGTGTATCTGACAAACGTGATCTGTTTCCCCAGAGACGCATTTGTCAGAGATGACCAGTTATTTTGTATGTGTGTGCCACCAGACTTACTCCCTTGAGTGTACATTAGCAGTTGGGACTGGCTGGTTCTTTTCCACAGCTTGAGGATTCTGGGATGGAGAATGAAATAGCTCTTGGCCTCTCTTTTGTGGGAGATAATGAAGGGAAAGTGCTCAGCATAGTACATGACCATAACAGATTCTTAAAAAACGTTCTCTCAATTATGATTATTGATTTTAAAGGTGGAAAAAAACTCACTTTATCTAAAAGCCATGAGTGATCCCTCTGCTCATGTGTTCTCAACCTGACACTTTCGTCTGGGTTCCCCAAACTCTGAGAGTGGGGGTACTGGCCATTTTTCTTGTCCTGAGGGGACTGGAATAGCTGACAAGACTCAATCTTGGGTTTGAGGTTGATTAGGATTTCTGGAGTGTGGGGGAAAAGGCAGGGTCACTCTGGACTTTATCTTCAGATGATAGTCTGGTTGCAAACAGACTGTGAATAACTGTCCCCAGTTTATGAGTGGGGAAGCCCTCTAGGTCTATAGAGGAGTCATGTCCACCCTAGGGCTGCCCAGTTAAGACAGCGTCAGTTGTACTTCCCTTCTTAGTCAGGGGCTGGAGGACAAGTTCAGCCCAGTTAGGAGGTCCTGGGATGAGAGTGGGACAGTTCCTTGGGGGAGGGAGTGATGCTTCTGAAGGTCCAAGGGAGTGAGGGGGCTACTGCCTGGGGTCTTACCATGCCTCCTCTCCTATTCCAGGGTTACCACAGGTCAAATCACTTCATAGCCACTCAAGGTACCGGGCACCT
>NW_006408565.1:7088027-7105032 GCF_000296735.1 Chrysochloris asiatica | reverse complement strand
CCCCGTATGCCACCAGTGTGTTGGAATGCCATCTGCCTGCCTGTCCATCAGCTTCACTCCCTGCCTGCCTTCCCACCTCTCTGTCTGTCTCCCGCATCCCTGTCTGTTTTATCCGGATGCAGGACAGATCTCTCAAAATTTGGCTGCATCAGCCTGTGCCCCCTCTTGGTATTTGTGTCTCCCCAATGCAATCTGTTCGTCTCCTTGGTCCATCTGTCTGTTTCCAAGGTGGTGCATGCAGAAAGACTAACCAGGCTTAGGCCTCATGGGGGTGGGTTCTGCCTTGGTCTGGTGGCCCCCTGGGCCCATCCACTTGTGTCTGTTTCCCTTGGACTGTCCACTGTCTGTCTCACCTGGAGACTTGGGCAATGGCCTGAGTATTTGAATTCCCAGCTATGCCTCCTGGCTCCTGCTCAGGAGGATTGGGGTCTCCCTGCCTGGCCCCCATACTACCCCCCTCCTCCCCCTGGATCCTATAGGCATGATTTTTGAAACTTGGTGGGGTGCGACGGTGTGAGCAGGACAGCCACAATGAGGTTCAGGAAGTCTCCTGTTCTGGGGTGGGGGTGCTGGGCTACAGGGTGTGCAGGCCCTGGGCGGAGACCTTGCCTCAGGGATGAGCCCCCCCTGCCCCCAGGGCCGAAGCCCGAGATGGTCTACGACTTCTGGCGCATGGTGTGGCAGGAGCACTGTTCGAGCATCGTGATGATCACCAAGCTGGTGGAGGTGGGCAGGGTAAGCGAGGCCGTGGGCTGCAGTGTGGGGCAGGGTGGGCCCAGGGCAATGGTGAAGAGCCACTCAGTACTCAGACCTGCCTGCTGGGGGCTTCAGGTGAAATGCTCACGTTACTGGCCTGAAGACTCGGATATGTATGGGGACATCAAGATCACACTGGTGAAGACAGAAACTCTAGCTGAATATGTTGTGCGCACCTTTGCTCTGGAGCGGGTGAGTCACCCCGTCACCTGCATCTGAGGCAGAGACCCTCTGCTCTCCACCTCTCCTGGCCCAGGTTTGAGAAGGGAGCAGGAGGGTGAGAGGCAGCTTGTTGTCCTTCCTGGAATGACAGGAAGTGGTGCCTGCCTGTGTGGTTATCTGCATGGTTCCGTGACATCCAAGAGGAAGTAGAGATGATGAAGATGATGATGATAGCTGCCAGGTGGATTGGCCCTGTGCTGAGCCCAGTACACACATTCTCTTTCAGGCCTGGAAAGCTCTGCAGGGTTGGGTGCTTGTCATTAGCCCCATTTTATAGATAAGGAAAGTGAGGCTCAGAGTGGTTGCATCCTAAAAGACTGCATGTGATTGGACAATGAGCCCTTCCTGCCCATGATCTCATTTGATCCACTCTGTAAAATCCTCAGAGGAAGACCAGTCTCTGCCCTTTAAAAGGAGATCCACTCAGGGTCACACAACAACCTGGTAGCAGAGGCGGGTGTTTAATTTGCCAGGCGTAGGTATCAGGCAGACCTGGGTCCCAGTTCTGGATGATACCTGCCTAATCTCAGGCAGGTGGTTTCTCTCTGTGAGCCTTACTTTCCTCACGTGCACAGTGGACGAGTTGTAGCCTGTCCTGAGTGTATTATTGGAATCATTGAGACGTGCACACAGTCAGTGTCTAATAGATGCGGGCAGGGACTCTGTTGCTATGGTTTTCTCCCCCAGAGAGGATACTCTGCCCGGCACGAGGTCCGTCAGTTCCACTTCACAGCGTGGCCAGAGCACGGTGTTCCCTACCACGCTACGGGGCTGCTGGCCTTCATCCGGCGTGTGAAGGTCTCCACCCCACCTGATGCTGGGCCCATTGTCATCCACTGCAGGTAGGGGCTCTGGGAATCCCAAGGAGAAGAGGGCAAATTGGTTTGGGAGTGGGGACTAGTCCTAGGTACATCCTGCTCGGAGACAGAGAACAGGAGTGAATGTCCTCCAAAAGGCCCTTTGGTTTTTGCATTTTGGTTCTGAGGTTGTCACCTTCATGTCGCCCCAACACTTGTCTGAAGCCCATTGTCCCCGATGCCAAGGAGCCATGGAGGGGGATTAGGGGTTGGCAAGACACCTTGCGGGATCAATTCCAGTTTGCTTTCACTCAGCAAGTATTCATTGCATTCCTGCTGCCTCCTGGGTGTGGGTCAGACACGGGAAGGTCGGCATCTTCTCCTCAAACCCAGTGGGCTTTCCTCAGCCCTTGACCTTGGTACTCTCTGCAACCTCTATCTGACTGTCATTTCTTCTTCCTTTCCCAATTCCTGCATCAGTTGGCTTCTGTGTCCCCAGCTCCCTCCTTCTCTCTGCTCTCCTTCCTCCTTGGCTCACAGCTTCCTCTTGCCGTTTAAATGGGGACTCAGCCTTACCCCTTCTCTCTCCCTGGAGAGCTTAACCTCTAACCCTGTGGCTTCAGTGAGTTTCCTGGGCCCACAAGTCCTTCACCTCCATATTTTGTCCGGGTCCCTCTATTGTTGTTAAGTGCCATTGAGTTGGTTCTGACTCATAGCCCCCTTTTATAGGGTTTCCCAGGAGTGGCTAGGAGCTTTGCATTGCCAGCCTTGCAGTTAGCAATCCAGTGCTTATCCTACAGCACCACATCAGGACTCCCTGGTACTTCTGTTGAATTCTTATCAGCTCTCTGAATGCCAAATGCCAGACTCATTCTCTCTGCCCTGCCACCTCCAAACCATGTCTCTTTGATTTCTTTAAGCCTCTTTAAGATACTATCTCTTTAAAATCAAACTTGATTGATGCACATATAACCAAGTACGCAAATCATGAGTGTATATATATATATATAACATATATCTTCATGAGGTTTCACAGACTGAGCACACCTGTGAAATAACCAGCACTCAGAACAAAACCCAGAGCAACCACCGCACCCAGAAGTCCCCTTGAGCCCCTATTAGTCTCTACTGCCCACCGCAGAACAATTACTATCCTACTTCTAAATCAGAGCTAGTTCTGCCTGCTTTTGAACTTTGCATAAATGGATTCATTCATGCAGTATGTGTCCTTGGCTCTGCCTTCTTTCCCTTAATGGTGTGTTTGTCAGATCCATCCATGTTGCATGGCATTGCACTGGGTGAGTAAACCACGGTGTGTTTATCCAGTCTGTTCCCAATAGGCATCTAGGCTGTTTCCAGTTTGTATCTATTATGGGTGGTCCTGCTAAGAGCATTCTATTGTATGCCTTTCGGCCAACACATGGGCTCAGTTCTGTTGGGTTTGTATGTAGGAGGAGTGGAGTAGGTGTGTATGTGAATGTTGAACATCAGTACATACTGCACTAAACCCTAGCTTCCCTAAGTGGTTGTACTAATTTAAACCTCCACTAGTGGTGTATGGGGTGCTCCAGTTGCTCTGTGACTTTACCAACATTTGAAATCTTGGTGTCATCATGGTCTGCTCCCTACTTCCCTCCAAAGCTGCTCAGTCCAGTGCTGAGTGTGAGGATCACAGAGACACATCAGCCCCAGCCCAGCTCTCAGTGAGTTCCCAGTTGGGTTAGAGAGCCAGACACATAAGCAAAGATCATGGAGAAGGGGGAGTGTTTTAATAAAAGTCTGTCCAGGCAGCTCTGGGGACTCTGAGAGAATGTTCAGAAGGTTTTGGGAGGCCACACTGAGGCGATGGCATCCTGTGTAGGACTTGAAAGTGTGTACAACAGATTTGGGGGTTATCCAGGAAGAAAGAATATTGTGTAAAACTTTTTTTTTCATACTATGGTAAGTATATATGTACTACCAACATTTGCCATTTTAACATTCTTTACATGCATATACACTTTAGCAGTGTTCATCAATTATACAACCATCACCATGATCTCTTTCCAAATTTTCTACCATCCATAACAAGCTCAGTATCTCCTAAACAAAGAATCCCCTTGCCCTCCCTCCTGCTCACCTCTGATAACCAGCAGCCTTACTGGGAGGTTTCAGGGGTGTGGACACTGTTGGGGTGAAACGGAAATGACCCCAGGGTCTGTGTTGTGGTGGTGGCTTTGGTGGGCAGATTGGGGGAAGGGGCTACCAAGGCAGTGGGGTTGCTGTTAACCTGTCACCCAGAAGAGCTTGCCACCACATCATACAACCCCCCCTTCTATCACCTTCAAACCAGGGTATGGGTGGGTAGACCATGAGCCTGTTGTTGCAGGTGGGGAGGGTCTCCACCAATTGGAGAAGGGAGGAGCTGTGGGGGCCCTATGTGTGTGAGTAGAGTATCCATTGGGAAGGGGCAGGGTGGCACCATGAATTTCATACTGGGTGACACCAGTCCTAGTAACACCAGGGCTTGTTGTTAAGTACTGTCCAGTTGGTTCTGACTCATAGTAACCCTTTGTATGGTTTCCAAGGAGCAGCTGGTGGGTTAGAACTGCTGACCTTGTGGTTCACAGTCCAGTGCTGATCCTACAGTGCCACACCAGGGCTGGTAATCACTAGTAAACTTATGTCTTTATATACTTACCTCATCTAGATAGTTCTTGGAAGTGGAATCATACAATATTTGCTCTATGTATGACTTACTTCACTCAGCATGATGTTTTCATGGTTCATCCATGTTGTTGTGTGTATCACGACTTCATTTCTCTTTCTGGCCAAGTAGCTTTCCATTGTATGTATGTACCATGCTCTGTGTATTATTGATCTGTTGATGGACATTTATGCAGTTTTCATTGGAAACAACCTTTTTGGCTTGTGGGCATCATTTTTGCTTCCCTCTCTCTCCCACTGATCTAACTTTCTATGTTGGACTGATTTCACCTCTGCATTCTTCCTGCTCAGTCCTTTCCTCCCCTCTGCCAAGGCGTGTCCCTAGCTCTGCCCTCTATTTTGAAAGAACTCTTCCTTCAGCCTTCTTTCTGGCTCCTTCTTGCCAGTGGTAAGTCTCTCTGTGCCCCCTGCCTCTCATATGGTGTAGATATGGCCAGGTGTCTGGTCCTGCCTCCCTCTCCTTTTTCTTGTCCCAGATTCCTCCTTTACAGCTCTGACCTGGCCCGGGGCCACTCTTTTTCCAGTGCTGGAACAGGTCGCACAGGTTGCTACATTGTCCTGGATGTGATGCTGGACATGGCGGAGTGTGAGGGCGTCGTGGACATTTACAACTGTGTGAAGACTCTCTGCTCCCGGCGTGTCAACATGATCCAGACTGAGGTGTGGAGACCCAGTCCCGTTCCCACTTCCCCTCAAGGACTTGGTTCCTCCAGGGGAAGCTCAAAGTTAGTGGAGTATATCAGAAGAGTGCTCCTCCCTACCCAGGTTTCTCTGTTCTTCTCCCTCCCAGAACCTGGACTGCCAACCTCTTAGAGCCTTCCCAAACTCAGGCCCACTGTGTCCTATCAGGTGAAGCCAGCTAGCAGTGAACCGAGTTCCTGGGCTCTGTAGTTGTGACATACCCAGGCCTGCATCCCCATTACATGTGAGACCCTGACACCTTTTAGAGCTCCTCGCAGGGTTGTTACAGGGATGATTGTGAGCTCCAGACATGGAAAGCCTGCGGCACAGTGTCCAGCGCATAGTTGATAAATGATAGCTATTATCATTGGGACAGTTCATGCTTGGCTACTGATTGAAAGGTTGGTGGTTTAAGTCCACCCAGAGCACCTCGGAAGAAAGGCCTCCTACTTCTGTTGGTGGTCTATTTCTGTCAGATTACAGCCACCGAAGACCCTAGGGAGTGAAACTACTTAGACACACATGGGGTTGGCGCATGTTGGATTCGACTACACAGCAACATGTTTTATTGCTATTTCCATCATTCCCCCAATGCCTGGCCAAATAGATCCATGTGAGCTTGTTTTAAGTAGGATTGACCCAACCTCTAGTGACATGGTTGGGCCCCATCTCAAAGCACCCCTTCCTCCACCTTAACTTGCTCTACTCTCCCATTGCACCCTAAAATCTTCAGCTTTTGGCCCCTCTTGATTCCTCATATTCTTGCCTTCAACTGTAGGAGCAGTACATCTTTATCCATGACGCAATCCTGGAAGCCTGTCTGTGTGGAGAGACCACCATTCCTGTCAGTGAGTTCAGGGCCACCTACAAGGAGATGATCCGCATTGATCCTCAGAGTAATTCCTCTCAGCTCCGGGAAGAGTTCCAGGTATGGTGTGTGTGTGTGTGTGTTTAATGTGTGTGCATGCATATGAGTGTGTTGGGAGACCCTTTGTGCTGTAGAAGACATTGAGGGCCTTAAGCAGGAGAGACCAGGTTGAGACCACAGTTAACAGACTGAATTGGGCTACTAGCTTTGAACAAATTACTTTACCTATCCTAACCTCAGTTGTTTTACCGATAAAAAACAAGCATAGTTAATACCTGCCTTGTAAGGTTTGTATTCATCAAGATTCTTTTGGCTGCAAATGACAAAAATTCAGCTTAGTGGGCTCATTAACTAAAAAGTCTAAGGGTGGTGCAGCTTCAGTTCTGGCTGGAGCCAGTATTCCTGGTAATTCCTGTACCTAGTCTCTGTCCACCTTGGTTCTGTTCTCCTTCGTGTTTGGCTTCATTCTTAGGCCTGTACTCTGCCTCCCAGCAATGCCAGGCTCAGTCATGTCTACTGCTAGGACACTCAGGGAAAAGTGCACTTTCAGCTTCCAACAGTCCTAACAAAGTCCTGGACCAGACTCTTTTTTTAAAAAAAAGTTTTATTGTGAATTATGTGATAGTTTACATGGGAGAACATTAGCTTTACATTCATCCTATCGTATATCGTTTCATTGCCATGGTTACCTGGACCAGACTCTTATGGTCTCATCCCTGAACCAGTCACGGGGGCCAGAAAGCCAGAGCACATTGATTGACCCAGTCTTCAGATACATGCCCAAGACTTGGTTCTAGAGGTGGGACCAGCCTCACCCAAATGACTTGGACTGAGATGGAGGAAGTTGGTCTTCCAGAGACAAGTCTGATAACTATCACTGGGTGGATAAAGACCCCAGATGTCCTTTCTATCCCACGGTCTCTGTGAGGGTTCCACTTTGTAGGAGACATGAGGTTTCAGGGCTTGTTGGAATGAAAGGGCCTAGTGGTCACTAATGTTTCTGGTTTTTGAGCCCCCCTGTGTGCTGTGCTCAGTGATTGATGCAGGGTATCACTTCACTCTATCCTCACAGTCATCCCATGTCCTACGCCTATTATTCCCCCACTTTATAGTCAGGAAAACAGAGGCAGAAAGATACAATAACTTACCTGGGCTGTCCAGCTGAGTCTGGAGGTTGACTCTAATCTTGGAGCTCCATCTAGCCCCATGTGCCCTTGTACCAGAGAAGGTGATGAGGGGCTCTGCTCCACTGCAAAAGGGGCATCAGATTGAGTGAGCTCTTTGGGGAAAAACAGGCCCAGGAGACAGGGAACCTGGGTCCCTGCCTGCTCTCTGGACCTCAGTTTCTTCATCTGCAAAATAGGGTCATTAACCTAGCCTAGTCTCTTTCAGGGGGCTTTGAAGAGATGCTGCAAATTCTGGATGTGACCTTCCCATCCCCTACTCCTCTCGTAGACCCTGAACTCGGTGACGCCACCGCTGGATGTGGAAGAGTGCAGCATTGCCCTTCTGCCCAGGAACCGTGACAAGAACCGCAGCATGGACGTCCTGCCGCCGGATCGCTGCCTACCTTTTCTCATCTCCACTGACGGGGACCCCAACAACTACATCAATGCAGCCCTGACTGATGTGAGAGCTTAGGAATGGGACTTCCCTATCCAGCAGGATCTGAACTGAGAGCTCTAATGTGGAAGGGCCCTTCTACCTTTTTGGGGACCAAGTCCAGGGGTGTCCCCTATCAGCAGTGATCTTCCATTCAGGACATTCAGCCCAGTGCTTTCCCTGAGGTATTACTCTCAGACTGTGTGGAGGTCTGGTCTTGGAGTTAAGGCATAGCTCTGCCCAGGACTAGGCCCAGCAGAGCCTGGGGTAGGACAAGAGATTTAGAGACTATCTGCAATGGTAACTTCTTCCCTGGCCCGATTCTGTCCATGTTCTGAGGGCTCAGGAACCATTTAGAAGCCCTCCTTCCTGCCCCAGCTTGGAAGGGAGATTCCTTTATTTCTTTACTGAATTTGAGAGACTGGACTGGCATCTCTGACCCTTCAGCCGTGGAATTGGAAGGACCATGAGAGATGATGAGAGATTCATTTATTTAAAAATATGTATCAAACCTCTGTCATGTGCTGGGCATAGGTGCTATCTAGGAATCTCTGTTCTTTGCTAGGGGACCGGTGGGACAGTCAAATAAATAGATGATGGAATATCAAGTACTGATAGTTTCTACAGAACGTCAGCCAGGCCGAAGAAGTGTGAATTTAGATGGCTGTATATGTGATTATTTTCTTTGAAGTGGCAAAGGAGGGCCTCGTTGAAGAGGTAACAGTTAAGCAAAGACCAGACAGAAGTGAAAGAGGAATTGCAAACATTTGGGGAAGACCTTCCAGGTGGAACAATAGATACAGAAGCTCTGAGGCAGGGACCAGGCTTAGCCAACCTTTGCCCATCATGCCCGAGCTTTGGCTGCCGCATATTTGAGAACCTTTAACTGCTAGTTCTCCTGGGACTCTGGGTCTGTGCACTAGAGGCCTGGAGCCGCCCTCTGAAATGGGCTGCTGTGGGGGCGGAGCTGCCCCTGGAGGGAGGGCCGGCCAAGGAGGACAGCCTGGGGCAGAGGCTCGGTGGGCGGAGCTAACTCCTGCTTTCCCTGCAGAGCTACACGCGGAGCGCCGCCTTCATTGTGACCCTGCACCCGCTGCAGAGCACCACACCTGATTTCTGGCGGCTGGTTTACGACTACGGGTGCACATCCATCGTCATGCTCAACCAGCTGAACCAGTCCAACTCCGCCTGGGTGAGGCGCCCAGCTGGCCTGGCAGGCTGCTGCTACCCTAGGGCACCAGTTTGTTCAAGGGCGTGACCCCAAAAGTAAATCTAGCTCTGCCACGGTCACACCCTCTCTCCCAGAACCTTTGTTTCCGAGAAACAAAGATCCCAGATTGGAGAAACATGCTGGCTTTCAACTCTTAGTGGCCCATGTGACTGAGTAGAGTATTTTCTTGGCTGTCATCTTCATGGAAGTCGATTGCCAGATCTTTCTCCCACAGAGCAGCTGTGTGGATTTGAACTGCCAGCATTTTGGTTAGCAGCCACCAGGTTACTGAGCATTTGCTTTATGCCAGGGACTTGTGTTTACACACAGAGTTGTGTACCTTACAACAGCCAGGGGATGAAGGCTTCAGGGGAGAAAGTGAAGACCCAGAACGGGAAAGCAACTTCTCTAGAAATCTGGGAAGTGGCAGACCTGAGTGCCCCCTCACTGCGGGCTGCCTCATTCCCGAGCCTCTGACTTTCAGTTATTTGACTAAACTGCCCATGTTGGAACCCTCAGTTTCCTTCTCTGTAAAATGGGCCGATCATAGGACTTGTCCACAGGGATTCATCAGGAGGATCATATGAGATGTGTGAGATGCTTAGAAGATGTGTAGCATGCAGTGTAGGTACTTAGAACATGGCACGGAAGAAGATGACGAGGGTGAAAATGACTCCAAGATATTCCTCTCTGACCACATCAGGGGCGGTTCTTCTGACTTCCCCAATTTCATTTTGGGGGCTCCCAAGGCTGGATGCTCAGCCTTCTGAAAGCCCTTGTGAGACCAGAGTCCCTTAGCTCTCTGCACCAGGTGCCCAGGAGAATTGGCTGTAAAATAAGCATGGCCGACTCCAGAAGATCTCTGTCCTGGGCCCTTCATGAGTAGAATGACCCTGGCCTATAGGGGAATGGGCTTCTGGTCCTAGAGAGGGAGCTGGAGGGAATCCCAGCTGTGACAAGGAGAGGGCACCCTTTCTGGAGTGGAGGGGAGGGGCTCCGAGGGACACTCATCTGGACATCAGTCACCGGACACTGATTTGCTCATTCATTCAGCCAACTTTTCCTGCAGATGGCTCTGTGCCAGGCCCTGCAGTGGGCAGAGGGGAGACAGAGAGGTAGAAGACAGCCCCTCCTAGAGTCTCATGGTCCAGGAGGAAGCAAGTGTCAAAACAGATGGTGACAACACACAGGGAAAGAACTGTCGTGGAGCCTGGGGAATCATGTATCAGGGAAGCCTTCCTGGAGGAGGTGGTGTCAGGGCTGGGCTGATGTATAGGAAGAGGAGGAGAGTTCACTAGATGAAGAGGTAGGGGAAGAATGATTTATGCAGAGGAAACGAACTCCAGGTGTTAGGGATTGTCAGGACTCTAGGCAGCCAGAGGACGATAGTGTCCTGATGGGATTGTGGCCCAAGTCTGGGGACATCCTTACAGCTGGTTAATTGGGTGCAGAGAAAGGAAGAGACTTGCCCAGGCTCCAGGCAAAGCTGAAATAGAAGGTGGGGCTTCAATTGACGATTGGGAAGACCCACAGTTTTATGTGTAGGGGCCATGCTTCCTGTCCCTCCGGTGTCTTCGGTCTATGACCTGGGAGAGAAGTGCCTTTAGGACTTTGACTCATGGCGAGGTCCTGGGTCTGGTGTGGGGCTGCTAAGCTGTGTCACAGCATCTGGACATCCCACCTCTGTGATCTGGTGCTGAAAGGGAGAGGCAGTGAAAGAGGTATGGGGCGGGGGTCATTTGAGTCCTATCCCTGGAAGGAGGCGTGTGTTAAGGTGTGGATTTGCAGCCACATGGTGGTGCATATGAAGGGCTGGTCTTGGCTGATCCGAGTGTGTCAGTAAAGGCGTGCTCTGTGGTCTGATGGGTGAGTGGGGGCTCTGAAGGCAAGTCTAGAGTGAATGGATGGGCATGGCTGTCCCCGCCAGCTCTGCTCAGCTCTCCTCTCTCTGTGCCTGTCACCCAGCCCTGTCTGCAGTACTGGCCAGAGCCAGGCCGACAGCAATATGGCCTCATGGAGGTGGAGTTTGTGTCGGGCACCGCAGACGACAACTTGGTTGCCCGTGTCTTCCGGGTACAAAACATTTCTCGGGTGAGTGATTGGATAGCCCAGGGTGAGAATGGGTGTGGTGGGTGGGATAGCTTTAAATGACCTTCTCTTGAGGCCACTGAGGTCTCCCGTGACCTGGGTGCTTAAGTATCCCCATGTGGCTGCTGCACACCCAGATGCAGGAGGGGCACCTGCTCGTGCGCCACTTCCAGTTCCTGCGCTGGTCCGCATACCGGGACACGCCGGACTCCAAGAAGGCCTTCCTGCACCTGCTGGCTGAGGTGGACAAGTGGCAGGCCGAGAGTGGGGATGGGCGCACGGTCGTCCACTGCCTGTGAGTGCTGGGCCTTGAGGGCGGTGGGGGTGCTGGGAGCCAGGGGATGGGCTCCAGAGAACTGTAGCTTGGCCTCTGCTCATCCGGCTGAGGTTGACCCTGTCTTCCTTGAAGAAATCCAGTCAGTTTCCAGGAAGTACTCTCCTGTGACCTTTGATCTTGCCTATTAGGGTCATGTGTCAGAATCTGTCATCCCATGAAGTCACAGCATACGTTCTAAGCCAAAGGAATTCTCGTCTTTGTTCACGTACACAGGCCGCTGTTTTATGAATTCATCCATCCACCCACCCATCCATCCATCTGCCCTCATTCACAAATTCATCGACTCACTCTCCTCTCATGCATCACTCCTTTGCTCCCCACTCTTTGTCAGTATGTCCAGTGTCAGACTGGACATACTGGCTGCTGAGGAGGGGGCTAAGGGCCTGCTCAGTGGCTCCTGCCCCCCAGGAGGCACCCGCACCGTGGAATCACAGGAAACAAGGGAGAGGGGCTGAGGGGAAGGCAGGGTCTGTGTATGCGAGGTTGAGACGTGGTGGGCCTTGCCCATGGGCTGGGGTTGCAGGGTGGCTCCCTTTCCATTTGCTCTTTGGTGCCTGTTTGCCTCCCACTTGTCCTATGTTACCAACTGTGTCTCTCTTGGGGGGTTTCAGAATCTGTTTCTACTTGAGCATCTGTCTTCCTACATGCCTTAAGGATGTCAGCTTTAGCCCCTGAATATTCTGCCCTTCCCCTTCTCCCCTTTGGCTCCCAGCCCTACCCTTCACCTTTGGGTTCCCTGGCCCTGACCCCCAAACCTTTTGTTTGTCTCATTTAGAAATGGGGGCGGCCGCAGCGGCACCTTCTGTGCCTGTGCCACAGTCCTGGAGATGATCCGCTGCCATAACCTGGTGGACGTGTTCTTTGCTGCCAAAATGCTTCGCAACTACAAGCCCAATATGGTGGAGACCCTGGTGAGGGGCCGTTCCCCTGGCCACTTCTAACTTTCCAGCAGCCCCTGCCTGGTCACGACCCTCAGCACCTGGTCCCCACAGTCAAGTCTCCGGTTGGGGTCCTGCAGTGCACTCCCTTTTCCCTCCTCCTTTCCCCTGGCTCCTGACTCGTCTTCTCTCTCTCCCCACCCAGGACCAGTACCACTTTTGCTACGACATGGCCCTGGAGTACCTGGAGGGTCTAGAGTCGAGATAGCGGCCCCTGGCTTGGGGCACCCACTGCGTACTCAGGGCCAGTCCCACCGTCCAGGACTGGCGAGGAGGACCCGTGCCTCCAACTCTGCTGGGTCATTGCCCCATGGTGGAGCGGGGGAAGCACTGAAGGCGGTGCCTTGCTGTCTTGGTACCCCTTCCATAGTCGGCAGGCTGTGGGCCTAGAGGCACTTGAGCAAGGCTGCAGCCCTGCCCCACCTCCACACAGGGTCCTGACACAGTCTGGGGGAGCTGCCTGGGACTCAGAACTGCCACCTCTGGGGGACCCAGGCCCGAACCCCTTGACTCTACCCCATCCCCTGGCAGAGATGGGAGAGCCCTGAAGATGTGCCAGGCCACAGTTTCCACCCCATTTGGCCCTTTGTGGGCATAGATGGAGGATGAATTGGGGCTTGACCTCTGGAATCCTATCTGGCCTAGCTCCTGATGGCCCTGGGGCTACTCATCTGATGGCCCAGTGACTCAAAGCCAGGCTGTTCTCCTCAGGGGGATCTGCAGCTCCGCCTCCACCCCAGCCCTGCAGCCCCGGGGGATATCTGTTCATGATCCCTCCCCACCGCTGCTCCCGTGATGTGTGCTCTGAGCTTCCCTGAACCAGGATCTGGATATCCCTGCCCCCATCCCCGGACCCTGGTTTCCAGCCTGACCCACTCTCTGCAGAATGAATTCACCCCAGCTGTTCCCTACCCATACTTTCAGGCTTCACTGACCTGGCCTGCTCAGTGTGGGCCAGTGACAATCTGCAAGGCTGACCAACAGCTCTTGGAAAGAGTTCGCCCGTGGCTCTCTGGGGAAGAGGCAGTGCCTGAGCAGGGGTGCAAATGAGCCCTAGAGTTTAGAGGCAGAAGGGTTGGGGTGGAGGGCCTATGCGTTTTTGTTTGTTTATTTTGTTGTTTTATGATGGGTGTATGGGAAGCTCTCTTTAAAATGGGGCAGGCCACACCCCCATTCCGTGCCTCAATTTTCCCATCAATAAACTGTAGATATGACTACTGACCTACCTCGCAGGGGGCTGTGGGGAGGCATATGCCGATGTTTGTAAAGCGCTTTGTAAATAAACGTGCTCTCTGAATGCCACGGAGCCCTGTCTGTCTGACCAGCCTGACTGGGGGCCACCTCCCCTTCTCCCAGCTGCCCTGTGCAGTGGAAGGACCCTGCACTGGGAATCAGAGACCTGCATCTGGTCTGACCTCAGCTTGTCATCCATAAAATGAAGCTGTGCACTTCAGCATTGCTCAGGGCCCGCCTGTTTTTCAGAGGCGGCTCCAGGGTGCCTCGCCATTGTTGCTTTCACATAGGTCTTGAAAGTATTTCCTTAGAACAATGGACTTTATTTCGTTTTAAATAATACTTTAATGTGTTTTTGGTAAAAGTTTACACAGCAAATGCTTCCCATTTAAGAATTCATATACGATTTGTTCAGTGACATTGGTTACATTTTACATAGCGTGTCATCTTTTTCATATCTCTTCTGGTTGCTCCATTTCCAATAATCTAGTTTCCCTGCCCCCTTGCTGTCTCATCTTTGGTTTGAAGTAAGTGTTGACGGTTTGGCCTCATAAATGATTTTTTAAAGGAGCACACTACTTGTAGATTATCTATGTAGAGAATCCTGGTGTGGCACTTCGGATAAGCACTGGACCACAAGGGCGGTTTGAACTGCAAGGTTGGTGGTTCAAACCCACCAGTGGCTCCTCAGAAACCATATACAGGGCTGCTATGGGTCAGAAATGACTCGACAGCACTTAACAACAAAAACATGGTTGTTAAGTGCTATCGAGTTTGTTCTGACTTATAACGACCTTTTATAGGTGAAACTTCGCCACCCTGACCTTCTAAGGCTGTAGTTTGTGCAACACAGATTTTTCTGTTCTTCTGGCAATCCATTGTTGTTGTTAGGTGCCGACGCCAATGCACAGAGACCTTATGTACAACACAATGGAGCACTGCCCAGTCCTACACCATCCTCACAATCGTTAAGTTTGAGCCCATTGCTACTGCCACTGTGCCAATCCAGCTGTTTGGGGTGGGGGGGTCTTCTTTTTCGTTGATCCTCCACTTTGCCAAGCATGATATCTTTCTCCAGGAAGTGGTTTCTCCTCATAATATGTCCGAAGTATGGAAGACAAAGTCTTGCCATCTAAGGAGCATTCTGGTTGCACTTCTTCAAGTACGGATTTGTTCGTCTAGCAATTCATGGTACTTTAAATATTCTTCTCCAACACCATAACTCAAAACATATAAATTCTTCTACAGTATTCTTTATTCATTATCCAACTTTACCATGCATATGAGACTATTGAAACTACCATGGTTTGGGTCAGTCACACCTTAGTCCTCAAACTGAGATCTTTGCTCTTGAACACTTTAAAGAGGTCTTGTACGGCAGATTAGTCCAATGCAATATGTCATTTGATTTCTTGACTGCTGTTTTCATGAGTGTTGATAGTGGATTCAAGCAAAATGAAGTCTTTGACCACTTCAATCTTTTCTCCATTTATCATGATATTGTTTATTGGTCCAGTAGTGAGGATTTTTGTTTTCTTTACATTGAGGTGTAACCTATCCTGAAGGCTGTGGTCTTTGATTGCCATCAGCATTTTAAGTCCTCTTCACTTTCAGCAAGCAAGGTTGTATCATCTGCATATTGCAGATTGTTAATGAGTCTTTCTGCAACCCTGATGCCATGTTTCTCTTCATATAATCTCGTCTCTTGGATTATTTGCTCAGCACAAAGATTAAATAAGTATAGTGAAAGGATTCAACCCTGGCACACACCTTTCCTGATTTTAAACCATTCAGTGTTCCCTTGTTCTGTTTGAACAACTGCCTCTTGGTCTGTGTATGGTTCATCATGAGCACAGTTAAGTGTTCAGGAATACTCATTCTTCGCAATGTTGTCCATAGCTTGTCATGATCTCCATGATAAACATCTTTCTGGTATTCTCTGCCTTCAGCTAAGATCCATCTGATGTTAGCAATGATTTCCCTCATTCCACATCTTCATATGAATCGGCTTGGACTTCTGACAGTTCTCTATCAATGTACTATTGCAGCTGTTTTTGAATTCTCTTTAGCAAAATTTCACTTGCTTGTGATATTCATAATATTGTCTAATGATTTCCACGTTCCATATGGGTCTCCTGTCTTTCGAATGTGCACAAACATGGATCTATTCCAATCAATTAGCCAGGTAGCTATCTTCCAAATTTCTTGGCATAGATGAGTGAGCACCTCCAGTGCTGCATTAGTTTGTTGAAAGATTTTGATTTATATTCTATCAATTCCTGGAGCCTTGTTCTTTGCCAATTTCTCCAGTGTACTTTGGACTTCTTCCTTCAGTATCATTGATTCCTGATCATGTGATATCTCTTCAAATGGTTGAACAGAACCATTTCTTTTTGGCATGGTGATTCTTTGTATTCCTTCCATCTGTTGCTGCTTTCTGCACCATTGAATATTTTGTCCCTAGATTCCTTCAATATTGCAACTCAGGGCTTGAATATTTTTGTCAGTTCTTTAAGCTGGAGAAATGATCATTGTGTCCTTCCCTTTTGGTTTTCTAACTCCAGGTGTTTGCACATTTCTTGATAATATTTGGCTTTGTCTTCTTGAGCTGCTCTTTGAAATTTTCTGTTCAGTTCTTTTACTTCCTCATTTCTTCCATGGTACTTTTAATATTCTTACTAAACACCATAGTTTAAAGCATTGATTCTTCTACTGTCTTCCTTATTCATTGTCCAACTTTCACATGCTTATGAGGCACGTGGTTATGAATCTGGCTGCTAATCTCAAGGTCAGCAGTTCGAAACTACCAGCTGTTCTGAGGGAGAAAGATGAGGCTTTCTGCTCCCGTAAAGATTTACAGCCTTGGAAAACCTGTACAGGATCGCTATGAGTCGGAACTGACTCCACGGCACATAACAACAACATGAGGCACTTGAAAATACCTTGGCTTTTGTCAGGTGCACCTTAGTCCTCAAAACAACAGCTTTGCTCTTGAACACTCTAATGAGGTCTTGTGCAGCAGATTTACCTAATGCATATGTTATTTGATTTCTTGATTGATGCTTTTATGAGTGTTGATTGTGGATACAAACAAAATGACATCTTTTACAACTTCAATTTTTTCTCTCCCTTTATTATGATATTCATCCAGTTGTGAGATTTTTTTTTTTTTTTTTACATTGAGGTGCAATAATACTGAAGTCTGTAGTCTTTGATCTTCATTGTTGTTAAGTGCTGTCAAGTTGTTTCCGACTCATAGCAACCCTAGTATTTTAAATCATTTTTTGGATCCAGCAAGTTAGGTTGTATCATCTGCATATTGCAGTTGTTAATAAAGAAATAATGTGACCCAATGGAATGCAAACATCCTTGGACAGTATCATTAATATCACATGCAAGCAGATAAATCTATATATACATACATCTGCATATAGATACATCTATGTAGGTCCACCTACACAAGGAAAACTGTAGAAGAATTGATGCTTTTGAGTTATGGTGTTGGAGGAGAATATTGAAAGTGCCATGGGCTGCCAAAAGAACCAATAGATCCATTTTGGAAGAAGT
>NW_006408565.1:7074504-7086387 GCF_000296735.1 Chrysochloris asiatica | reverse complement strand
TGTTGTGAAGTGTTAATTTTCTTTGAGGTTGCCTTATAGTCCATTAACTTTTCTCTCCATTTAATGCATTCTATTTTATCCTGTAATCTACCTGACTTTCTCACCATCTGGATCTCTGTTCCTACATGTTTACCTTCTTTTACATTGTACTTGTTTTGATCATAGATTGACCTCCCAGAATCTCTGAGTTTGTTCTTATAGTTTTGTTCTGTTCTCTTCCTTCTGTCGACTTAATTCTGGGAGGTGCTGCCACGTATGTCAATCTCTGGTTGTTGTCTGTTCTTGTTGGTTCTCAGTCCACAGAACTCCCTTTTGGATGTTTTGTAGCACAGGGTTGGCGTTGGCAAAATCCCTTAGCTTCTGTTTATCCCAGAGTGTTTGATTACACCATCATATTTGATTGATAGTTTGTCTGGATAAAGGATTCTTGGTTTGCAACTTTTTTCTTTCAGGGTTTTATATATGTCTTCCCATTGCCTTCTTGCTTGCATGGTTTCTGCTGAGAGAGCCGAGCTTAATCTGATTTGCTTGCCCTTGTATGTAACATTTCTGTTTTCCCTGGCTGCTTTCTGAAGTGTCGCCTTATCTTTGATTTTGGACAGCCTGACTATGATATGTCTTGGTGATTTTCTTTTGGGGTCTACCCTTCCTGTGGTTCGTTGAGCTTCTTGAATGTTTATCTTTTCACTTTTCAGGATGTTAAAGAAATTTTCTTCCAGCAGTTCTTCAACTATTTCCTCTGTGGACTTGTGTGATTCTTCTTGTTCTGGAATGCCGATAATTCTTAAGTTATGCCTCTTCATGTTGTCCAACATGAATCTTAGACCTTCTTTAGATTTTTTAAATCCTTTTTTGTGTTTTTTCTTCTATCTTAGTGGTATTGAGAGATTTGTCTTCCAGTTCACTGGTTCTACCTTCCGTCTCATCTATTCTAGTCCTTTGCCCTTTCAGAGTATTGTCTATTTCTGATATTCTGTTACTGATCATTTGGACCTCTTCTGTAGGTTTTAAATTGTTTCCAAGGGTGTATCTATCTTATTTGATTGTTCCTGTAGCACTTTCCTGACTTCTTTCTTATTTTTCTCAACTCCATTGTAAAGTGTTTTGAAACATTTTATAATCATTTTTCTGAATTCCTTCTCAGGCATTTCCAAGGCCGGCCCTCCTTCCAGAATGTAGTCCAGGTCTACCTCTAGGTCATTTGTCTCAGACATTTTATCTTGTTTCTGGACATGTGCTGATATGGTCAATCTGCTTTTGCTTCTTGGACATGTTTAGTGTTTATCTGTGGCCTTAATACTTAAGTGAGTATGTGTTTTGGTATTTTTTTATGCTTTCTGATTGCTTCTAGGGAAATCAATCAGGATGTGGGCTTCCCTTTCAACTCTTCTTATTGCTTAACTCAGAGTGACTTTCACAGGTGTTGTCTGTTTCCCTGGCATATGGCAGTTGGTATTGGTTCTTGCCTGGGTTTTGGTGTTTTATAGAGTGTGACTGTAGCTTGGTTATATGGCAGCAGTTGTTGACTCTTCTTATGTAATATATGTAGAGAAAGAGTCCTCCAAAGGTAGAAGGGGGAGCATATAACAGCGAAACAGCACCAGCAAAGGGGGGGGGGGAAGGGGGGGGAGAAGAGAAAACAAACAAAAACCAGCAACAACAAAAACTAGACTGAATACTGCAGTCTATAATCACAGAAAAGGGAGAGGAGGGAGAGAAGGAAAAAAAATCTGTAGCCTAATATGAGTATGAATTTAATGTCATCTTTTCAGCTTCTTGCTTTCAAAGCTGGCTGAGAGATTTCAAGATGCCAGTGTTGGTTGTTATGCTATACCTCAGGCTTTAATTTAATTTTTGTCCTGTTTTGGTTTTAAACTCTCTTTCCCTCTCTACAGCCCTGTCCTGCCCTTTCCCATATTAAAAAAAAAGACAAACAAGCAAAAAAAAAAAAAAAAAGTTCAGGGTCTGCTCTTGTGCGCATGTGTGGCAGAAGAACCCACCAGTGGTGAGGGTGGGGGGTATCCACTTGATCAAGCTCCCCCTCCAGTCACCAGAATGGAGGTGGGCAAACAGTGGGTGTGCCAATGACCAGATACTAAAAGAAAATCAGAATAAAATAAAACTGACAAAATCTATCGTCCACCTTTGTTCCAAGGTTCCCGTGGCATTTTTCTGTGGTGTTTCTGCTCCCTCTGCTTGGTCTCACCCAAGATGTCGGCTCTGGGCCTCCAAGCCCAGCCTGGCAGATTCAAAAGTTCGCAATTTTTTACTTCAGCTTCAAGTTCCACAATCTATAAGCCTTCAAACTTTCAAATTATTCCTATCTCTGTGGTTCTGAGTTTTGGAGCTCTGGCCCTGGATCTGCTTTGCCTAGTATTCTGTGTTATTGCTGATGGCGACCTTCATTGCGCCTCCACCCTAGCCGCCATCAAGCCCTGCCTCGCAAATACCTTTTTTTTAACAATGTAAAAGACAACTATACACATGGACCTAACCAGATGGAATACACAGAAATCAAATTGACTACATCTGTGGAAACAGATGGTGGAAAAGCTCCATATCATCAACTAAAACTTAGTGGCCTAGACCACAGACTTACCCCACCACCCTTGTTCTGAATTGACCTCTAAGCTTCACCATGTTTGCTATAGATACTGACCACCAACCAACAGAATTGACGTGCTTTGACCAATGGAATGTGACAGACTTGGATCCAAGACCTCAAAAAGCATGGTAGCTTTTGTTTTTGCCCTCTTGGCATTGCCATATATGGAAGCCTGTATGGCCTTACTGAAAGGTTGGAAGGCTCATAAAGAAGAACTGACTTAGTTCATGAACAACTTCCAGACCTGTGAGCCACCTTGGGCCTTCCAACCAGGCTGACGTGTCAGGTGAGTGTAGCTATATGAATACTACTGGGAGAAAAAACAGCCCAACCAACCCCAAAACTGGAACAGATAATAAACTGTTCTTTCTTTTAAGTACATAAGTTTGGGGGCCATTTGCTACCCATCAAAAACTAACATATATGTTCTGGGCAGTTTGGCGTTGAGCTCCTCAAGGGCATGGGTGTTTCTGTTTTCATCGTTGTGTATCCAGTGTTCAGCAAAGGACTTGTCTTAGAGCTGGTACTCAAGAAACGTTGGCATGAAGGAGGGACTCTGGGACTGCCTGATTTGAACCACAAGGTTGACGGTTTGAACTCACCAGCCACTCCTTGGAAACCCTATACAGGTTCGCTATGTGTCAGAATCCACTCGATGGCACTTAACAACTTAACAAGCCTGTCTGACAAATGGCCTTGCTTGGCTTTTTCAGAGGAGCTGCAAAGATAGGTGTTATGTTAGGAACCCCAGCTCCAGAGTCATCAAGCCAAGTTCCAGTCCCCAGGTTCACATCCTACCAACTGGGTGATCTTGCATAGGTTCTTAGTCACCCTGTTGTTCAGTTTCCTAAGCGAATAAGTAAACATCATATATTTGCCATATTTTGAGGGCTAGAGGTACTTCAAAAGAACTAGCATAGTCCCTGGAGTTCTGGTGTGGTGCTGTAGGGATAAGCACTGGACTGCAAGGTCGGGTTGAACTGCAAGGTCAGCTATTTAAACTTATTAGCTGCTCCTCGGAAACTCTATACAGGGTCACTGGGTCAGAACCGACTTGACAGCACTTAACCACCACCATGAGTATAGCCGCTGGTTCCATAAGTGACCCTCAATAAATGTCATCTTATAATGTTAAAATCCCTGGGTAATGAAAACAGATCCCTATCTAGTTTAACACCTATTACTGTGATAGATACCATACTGAAGTACGGCAGAAGAAAGGCCTGGTGATCTCCTTGTGTGAGATTACAGCCATTGGAAACACTCTGGAGTAGATGGCGTTTTCTACTTTGACACACATGGGATCATATTATGTATGAGTTGGAACCAACTCTATGCCAACAGATTTGTTGGTTTTATGGTGGTGGATGCTTTATGCCATTTATGTCCTAACAACAGCTTTTTAAAAGTAGGGATAACTGCTCCTCATTTTGGAGAAGAAGAAATGGAAGTGAGTTTATTCATCCACAATCACATGTCCATTATATGACAGAACTTGGCCTAGAACCCACAGTTAGGCCGACTCCAAAGCCTTTTCTTTTAGCTGCTTTGTGGCCTCTCTGGGCAGTGTCCAAAGTCAGAGATCTCCTTGATGCAACACTAATGGTTAATTTGTGACCTGGACCCATATTTTTCAGTGCTGTGAAGGGTGTTAGGTGCCCTGGAGCACAGGAAGATGGATGGTCCAGCATGGCTCTGTCCAGAGCTATGGGCTGAGCAGGTGTGGAGTGTAAGTCTCCATCTACCTAGACCCCGGAAAATAAGATTTCCACAAACATACATAGGCCAAGTGACTATTACTGCCAGAAGCTCAATTTGTTTCTTCTGTCAAAATAAATCTGACTATAGGAGCCTGCCAAAGCAGTGATTACTTCTCAAGACCTCTGGGCTGGCACTGGGTTGGGATATGTTATATTTCCTGGGCACCCAGGAAATGGAGCCATGACTTTGATGGATGCTAAAGCCATCTGCAAGGCTCTAATTGAGAGTGGAGCCTGACCACACTCTGTCACTGGGCACCCACTGACCTTGCTGGCTGACCTCTGATGGACAGGAGCTTAATGAGGTTTGGCCTCCACACTTCCATGGCTGAGTGAGTTGTGTAGGCAGCACCCACAGGTTCCGGCATGACCATGGCCTGTTGGCGGAGGATGAGGACTTTGGATGTAAAAAGGCAAACCTTTACTTGGCATTTAGAGTCCATGGGACACACTGTTGAGTGTTCTCTGTAAATTGTGTGATATCAGTCCAATGAAACCTGGGAGGTTAGTACTATCATCACCCCATTTTATAGGGTGCCCAAGGTTGAGTGTCACACAAACAGCAGCAGCCAGAGGGGCCCTTTGAAACAAATAAGGTGACCACATTTCTCACTGACCGGAATGCTCTCTTGCCATCCCGTTGCTGTGTGCATTGAAGCTGAGCTCCTCATCCAGGCCTCTGAGACCTACCTGGCCTGGTCTGCCCTCTGACTGAATCTCGGGTTTGCTTGCTCCTCTCTCACTCCAACCTCACTGGTCCTTGCCACTCTGAGCTCTTAGCCGGGGCACCCTTCACCAGTCTCTGCTTCTCTGGGTGTCCAGCCTCAGCTCAGAGGCTTCCTCTCAAGAGACCCTCCCTGAGCACCTGCCTGCACTACCCCATCACTCTGGGGGCCCTGCCCTGTGTAGGTCCCCACAGTGCGTGGTGAGCATGTAGATTCATCAGTTGCTTACTCACTAGCTCCTCCACCAGTCTGTGAGCATTATGAAGGCCAGACCCTGTGGATCTTGTCTCCCTGTGTTCTTTGCTCTGAGCACATGTCAGACACTCATATATTTGTTGAATGAATGAAAGTTGGATAGCTGGGACTTGAACTCAGGTCTGCTTGCTCCAAATCTTATACTCTCAGATACATCATGATATAAAGTCCTAAGTGCTTACATAGCTCAGTCCTAATAAGCCAGGTTCAACAATATGCTGTGTGACCTTGAGCAAACATCTGCATTCTCTGGGGCCCAGTCTCATAATCCGTCCAATAGGAAAGTGGGACTAGTGCTATCTAGAAACCCATTTTAAATAGAACGCTATTGGGTTCAACATCCAATAGTAACAATGGGACTGACATTGCTCAGAAGTATTCAGTCATTTGCTTTTGGGGGCTGTTGAAATCTTGGTTATCACTTTGGCTTTTGTCTGATGGGCCAGGCACCTATCCTGGCAGGTCCTTGCACTGTGTTAATACAGACGTTGTCTCTAACCTTCACAGCATTTCTGACAGGTTAGGAACTACCGGTTCCCTTTAGTATGAGGAAAGAGGCTCAGAGAACGAGGTGACTTGCTTAAAGTAACACAGCTTGAAAAGAACCAAGACAGCATTAGAACCCATGCCACTTGACCCCACTGCTCTTGTAATATGCACAGAAATGTCGTAAAATCAAACCTGATCCACATTAATTGATTGGAAAATTTTCCAAATTTTAGTCTGTGCTCGAGCCAGGCTCAGCTGTAACTCAGTGGAAACTCACAAATGGCCTTCTCAGGTGCAGGGCCCAGCACCCAGTAGGACTGAAGAAAATGCTATTAAGTTAATGGTGAAATATTTGTTGAATGTGCAGATGGTAAGGGTAGCCCGGGTCAGCAGGAGACAAGAAGCTGAAAGAAGAAAATGTATCTCAATTCCCTTCCTATTTTCTCTCAGGGATGGGAAGAGGAAACCTGTCCAGGAATTTTATTCTCTGTCCATTTGAAAACTGAGCAGTGTGACTTTCTTGAGCTTTGTTTATTAATTGAATACAATCTCATTTTAAAGAGAGCTAGAGACAGAGTTCTCTGGACTCTGTGTTCAGGACTCGGCCCACACCTGTTACCCCCACAAAAGACAATTCCTTGCATCTCTAGCCTCTCCTGCCAAACCCTTTGCTTCCTTCCATATTTGCGTTTCTCTCCATGCCAGTCATCAGTTAATCTTGTCTCAATTCCAAGTATACCCTTCTTTGCCCTGCCTTATGATCCTGGAGCTGGACCCTGTAAGCAGTTCTCTTTGCCAACTAGAGCAATGTTAGGCTTTGTCAGCAGAGGGCACAGGAGGGACACTGCAAGGTGACAGTAATAGGAAGCTACTTCCCTTCCAGGTTCTAGTCCTCATTCCAATTTATTTTTTAATTCAGCACAAGAGTCAAGGGCCAGTGCATACCTTCTCAGTGACCTTCATGGACCAGGTCCAGATGCACCTCAGGCCTCACTCTTCTCATTTGGCATCTTCTACAGACTAGTTCCAGTTCCTCCTTTGGATGCTGCTCTCATCAGGAAGGCTGCTTCTGTAGACCAGCATTAGTTCAATCAGCAGTTAGAGACTCTATGTTTTTGTGGCAGTTACTCCCTCACTAAAGAGGTCTGAATCTTAGTCTTGAGGGAAGACCTTCTCCTGGGTCATTCGTTTATTTTTCAGTCCCCCTCAGCAACAGTCTTTTGTTGCTGTTGTTAGGTTCTGTCAAGCCTGTTCTGACTCATAGCAACCCTATGCACAACAGAATGAAACACTGTCTGGTCCTGCACCATCCTCCCAATTATTGTTACGCTTGAGCCCATTGCTGCTGCCACTGTGCCAATCCATCTTGTTGAGGGTCTTCCTCTTTTTTATTGACCCTCCACTTTACCAAACATGATGTCCTTCTCCAGGGACTGGTCCCTTCTAATATATTAGAAACACGAGAGACAGAGTTTCACCATCCTGGCTTCTGGAGCACTCTGGCTGTATTTCTTCCAACACAGATTTGTTTGTTCTTCTGGCAGTTCATGTTACTTTCAATATTCTTCTTCAACACCATCAATTCTTCTATGGTCTTTCTTATTCATTGTCCAAGTTTCACATGCATATGAGGCTATTGAAAATACCATGGCTTGGGTCAGGTGCACCTTAATCCTCAAACTGACATCTTTGCTCTTGAATACTTTTAAGAGGTCTTGTACAACAGATTTATCTAATGCAATATATTGTTTGATTTCCTGACTGTTGCTTCCATGAATGTTGATAGTGGATCCAAGCAAAATGAAGTCTTTAACAACTTCAACCTTTTCTCCATTTATCATGAAGTTACTTATGGGTCCAGTGATGAGGATTTTTCTCTTCTTTATGTGGACGTGCAAACCATACTGAAGACTGTGGTCTTTGATCTTCATCCGTAAATATTATAAGACCTCTTCACTTCTAACAAGCAAGGTTGTATCATATGTGTATCGCAGGTCATTAATGAGACTTCCTCCAATTCTGATGCCACGTTCTCCTAAATATAATCTAGCTTCTTGGATTATTTGCCCAGAATAAAGATTGAATAGTATGATAAAAGAATACAACCTTGGCACACACTTTTCCTGATTTTAAACCATTCAGTGTCCCTTTGTTTTGTTTTAACGATTGCCTCTTGGTCTATGTATGGTTCCTCATGAGCACAATTAAATGTTCAGGAATACCCATTCTTTGCACTGTTATCCATAGCTCGTCATGATCTCCACAGTTGAACAGATTTTCACAGTCAATAAATCGCAGGTAAACATTTTTCTGTTACTCTCTGCTTTCAGTCAAGATCCATCTAACAACAACAATGATATTCCTCATTCCACATCTTCATCTAAAATAGCTCGAACCTCTGGCAGTTCCCTGTCAATGTACTGTTGCAGCCATTTTTGAATTATCTTTAGCAAAATTATATTTGCATGTGATATTAATGATATTTGCAATGATTTCTGCATTCTATTGGGTCACCTCTCATTGGAATGGACACAGATATAGATCTTTTCCTATCAGTAGGCCAGGCAGCTCTGTCGCAAGCATCTTGGCATAGATGATTGAATATCTCCAGTGCTGTTTGTAGTCCATCAATTCTCAGAGTCTTGTTCTTTGTCAATGTCTTCAGTGCACCTTGTACTTCTTCCTTCAGTACCATTGACTCTTGATCATATGCTCCCTCTTGAAATGGTTGAACAGCAACTTTTTTTTTTTTTTTTTTTTGGTACAGTGACTTTGTGTATCCATTCCATCTTCTTTTGATGCTTTCTGCATCATTCAATATTATGCCCATATTGTTGTTGTTAAATGCTGTTGAGTTGATTCTGACCCATATTGACCCTATGTAAGATTTCCAAGGAGCGATTGGTGGTCTTGAACCACCGACCTTGTGGTTCAAATGACTGCAGTCCAGTGCATTAACCCACAGTGCCACCCCAGGAATCCTTCAATATTGTAGTTGAGGCTTGAATTTCTTCTTCAATTCTTTGAGCTTGAGAAGTGCTGAGTATGTTCTTCCTTTTTGGTTTTCTAACTCCAGTTCTTTGCACATTTTATTATAATACCTTACTATGTCTTTTCGAGCTGCCCTTCAAATGTTTCTGTTCAGCTCTTTTACCTCCTCATTTCTTTCATTTGCTTTAACATCTCTATGCTGGAGAGCAAGTCTCAAGAGTCTTTTCTGACATCCACTTTGTTCTTTTTCTTGTCTTCTTAATGACCTTTTGCTTTCTTCCTATATTATGTTCTTGATGCCATCCCACAACTTTTTTGGTCTTCAATCATTAGTGTCTAATGCACCAAATCTGTTCTTCAGATGATCTCTAATTCCAGGTAGAACATCTCCAAGGTCGTATTTTGACTCTTGTGGACTTGTTTGAATTTTCTTCAGTTTCACTCTGAACTTGCATATGAGCAACTGATGGTTTGTTCCTGTCTGCCCTTGACTTTGTTTTGTTTGATAATATTGAGCTTTTCCACAGTCACTTTCCACAGATGTAGTCAGTTTGATTTCTGTGTACTTCATGTGGTGAGGTCTGTGTGTATAGTTGTTTTTTATGTTGTTTAAAAAAGATATTTACAATGAAGGAGTCACTGGTCTTGCAAAATTCTGTCATGAGCTCTCCAGTATCATTTCTATCATCAAGGTCATATTGTCCAACTATTGACTTTTTTTGTTTGTTTGTTTGTTTTTTGCACTTGCTGCTTCTGGGTCTCTTAGAATCACCTTACTCTTTTTAGTCATTAACCATCTTTTCCTAATGAACAGTTCTTTATGTTAAATCCTCTATGCTCAAATTTTGAGTATGGATTCCGTCTCCTGACTAGATCCTAATTAGTATAGAATTGGTAACAAAGGTTACCAGGAGGTGAAAGCTCAAAAATGATTTTGATTTAGTTCTCTTGATTTGTTATTTTTGGTTCCAGTCGGGCTTGAGCTCAGGGCTGAGACCCTTGTTAATGGGAAATGGGATGCAAATAATCTATGACATCATAATTATTCATGTTCTCACCTGTAGTTGGTTTTGAGATGATGTCAACTGGAGCAAGTATCTGGGAAGCCCAAGTGACTTGATCATTGTATCAATAATGGAATAATAGTGGCTGTAAGGACTCCAGGTGGTACTGTAGGACAAAAACTGAACTATAATCACAAAGTCAACTGTTAAAACCCACCATCTCCTCTGTGGGAGGAAGATGAAGCTTTCTATTCCTCTCAAGATTTACAACCCTGGAAACCGTATTCAGCGTTGCTATGAGTTGGAAGCGACTCAATGGCAGTGAGTTTTATTTTATTTTTTGTAAGGAGTATTGTTGCAGTTCAGGAAAAAGATGAGGTTTTCTGCTCCTATAAAGATTTACAGCCTCAGAAACCTGTGCAGGGTTATTAAGAGTTGGAACTGACTTGATGGCACACAACCACCACCACCTCCTTCACCATTGTTGCTGTAAGGTGCCATCAAGTTGGTTCCAACTCATATCTACCTTATGTACAGCGTATACTTTGAAAAGGGATACTCATTCTCCACAAGCACCCTTTGTTGCCATGAGATCCATTGCTGTTGTTAAGCGCCATCGAGTTGGTTCCCACCCATAGTGATCCTGTGTAGTGTTTCCAAAGAGTGGCTGGTGAACTTGAACCACAAACCTTGCAGTTCAAACCAACTTTACAGTCCAGCTCATTAACCCACAGCACCACACCAGGACTCTATGTTGTTGTTGTTAAGTGCCGTTGAGTCAATTCCAACCCATAGCAACCCTGTATAGGGTTTCCGAGGAGCAGCTGGTGAACTTGAACTGTCAACCTTGCAATTCAAATGGCTTTGTGGTCTGGTGCATTAACCCACAGCACCACACAAGGACTGTATAGTAGGGTAAAATCTCTGCATGCTCCCAGGGATGAAGTATGCACTATGACTCAGGAGGAGGTAGCTTACCCAACAAAAAATGGCAAGATTTTGCTAGTGGAAAGATTTGGAATAATCCTAAGAATATGTGTAGGAACTAATTCTAGGCTTGGACATAATATAAATTCATTGATAAGGATTTTGGTTTTAATGTGTTAGCTCATGCAGGTGGAAGTTGCTTTAATAGCTTACTTGATTTAGAACTTGGACTTGAAGGTAGCTTATGTTTAATAAGGTTGAGATGCCAGAACTTCCACGGTATGATATGGAAGGAGAGAATCCAGAGCTTAAGTAAATAGCAATGTTGAAGTGGAGTTATCATGTGTGACCTGCACATCCACTTTCAAACTGATCTGTGAAAATTACCAGAAGATATCTTCTTCACCAAGGCATTGAAAAACACATTAGTGAGGGAAGAGCCTGCATGCTTAAGGAGCTCAATGGAAAGTTAGCTTTGTAGGCTAGGTGTTACCATGGTGTATATTGTCATTCAGATGGGCTCCTTGATTTCATGGGGATTATAGGATCTGGAAGTCCTGGTGTGGTGCTGTGGGCTAATGTGCTGGACTGCAAAGTCGGTTGGAACCGCAGTCGGTGGTTTAAGCTCACCAGCTGCTCCTCGGAAACCCTATACAGGGTTGCTATGGGTCGGAACAGACTCAAGGCACTTAACAACAAAATAGGATCCTGAGACGTTCTGGTGTGGCATTGTGGGTTAATGCACTGGACTGCCAGGGTGGTTTGAACTGCAAAGTTAGAGGTTCAAGCTCACCTGCTGTCCCTCAGAAACCCTATACAAGGTTGTTTTGAGTCAGAACCTACTCTACTGACTCTATGGCACCTAACAACAACAACAAATAGGATCCTGAAGTTGCAGCAGCCAAGTGACATCAGTTAATAGCCCAAGGCAAAGCAGATGTCTTTATTATAAAAAGCAGTAGAGATATACCAGTAAGTGGAATGCCTTAGCGCATAGAGACCTTTATTCTTGTTAGGTTGTTGTTGTTGTTGAGTGCCATCGAGTCGGGTCCGACCCATAGCGACCCTGTACAGGGTTTCCGAGGGTGTAAATCTTTACGGGAGTAGAAAGCCTCATCTTTCTCCCG
>NW_006408565.1:7073207-7074404 GCF_000296735.1 Chrysochloris asiatica | reverse complement strand
TGGTGTTGGAGGAGAATATTGAAAGTGCCATGGGCTGCCAAAAGAACCAATAGATCCATTTTGGAAGAAGTGCAGCCAGAATGCTCCTTGGAGGCCAGGATGGTCAAACTTTGTCTCTCATGCTTCAGCCATAGTGTCTGGAGGGACCAGTTGCTACCAGTTTGGTAGGGTGGAGGGTCAGAGACAAAAAGGAAGACCCCCAGAACGATGGATTTACAAAATGGCAGCATCAATGTGCTTAAACCTGGCAACAATTGTGAGGTTGGCCCAGGACCGGGCAGTGTTTTGTTCTGTTGTGCATAGGGTCGCTATGAGTTGGTACCAACTTGATGGCACCTAACAACAACATATAGGTCCACCTAGATTGAAGTTGTCAAAAAGTCATTGAGAAGGCAAGAAAGAAGGAAAAGGTCAAAATGGATGTCAGAAGAGACGCTGAAATGTGCTCTCCAGCGTAGAGATGCTAAAGCAAATGGAAGAAATGAGGAGGTCCAAGAGCTGAACAGAAAATTTCAAAAATCAGCTCGAGAAGATAAAGCCAAATATTACAATAAAATGTGCAAAGATCTGGAATCAGAAAAACCAAAAAGGAAGAACATGCTCTGCATTTCTCAAGCTGGGGGAACTGAAGAAAAAATTCAAGCCTCGACTTTTGTTATTGAAAGATTCTCTGGGCAAATAATTGATTCTTTCTTCTTTTTTGGATGTGTGCGTTTATTGTAATAAATTGTCCTCTCAGTACCGCTTTCGCCATGTCCCAAAGATTTTGGTATGTTGTGTTTTCGTTCTCATTTGTTTCTGGGAACTTTGTAAATTCACATTTAATTTCTTCTACTACCCAATCGCTTTTCAGCAGGTGTTATTCAGTTTCCATGTATTTGACTTGATTTCCTTGGTCTTCCTATTGTTGATTTCTAATTTGATAGCATTGTGGTCTGAGATGCTTTGTAGTATTTTGATATTTGTAAATTTATGGAAACTTGTTTTGTGGCCTAGAACATGGTCTGTTCTGGAGAATGTTCCATGGGCACTGGAAAAGAATGTATTGTGCAGTTGTTGGGTTGAATACTCTGTACACATCTATGAGGTCCATTTGGCTGATTGTGTTGTTTAGTTCTTCTGTGTCTTTGTCAAGTTTCTTTCTGGTTGTTCTATCCATTTTTGAAAGCGGTGTATTAAAATCACCCACTATTATTG
>NW_006408565.1:7062541-7069693 GCF_000296735.1 Chrysochloris asiatica | reverse complement strand
AGTTTCGAACCGCTGACCTTAAGGTTCGCAGTCCGATTCGTAACCACTACGCTACCAGAGCTCCACTGTCTAGTTTCTGACTCATACTGACCCTATGTACAACAGAACAAAAGCCCTACCAAGTCTTGTACCACCATCACAATCGTTCCTATGTTTGAATCCATTGTTGCTACCACTGTGTCAATCTATCTTGTTGAGGGTCTGCCTTTTTTTCACTGACCATCTACTTTCCAAACATGATGTCCTTTTCCAGGGACTGTTTCCTCCTGACAGCATATTAAAAGGATGTGAGATGAAATCTCACTATCTTACCTTCTAAGAAGTAAACTGACTGTACATTTTCCTGACAGATTTGTTTTATTTTCTGGAGCTCATAGTATATTTAATACTCATCACCAACATCATAATTCAAAGACATCAATTCTTTCGATCCTCCTTGTACAGCTTTTGCATGCATATGAGGTGGTTGACAATAGTGTGACTTGAGTTAAGTGCACCTTAGTCTTCAAAGCAACATCTTTGCTTTAAAGAGATCTTTTGTCACAGAGTTGCCCAGTGCAATTTGTTGTTTGATTTCCTGACTGCTGCTTCCATGGGTGTTGATTGTGGATCCAAGTAAAATAAAATCCTTGACAACTTCAGTCTTTTCTCTATTTAGTGTGATGTTTATTGGCCCAGTTGTGAGAATTTTGCTTTCTTTATGTTGAAGTGTGTCTTAGGCTGGGTTTTCTAGAGAAGCAAACAGTGAAACATGTATTGTTGTTGTTGTTGTTATGTACCGTAGAGTCGGTTCTGACTCATAGTGACCCTGTACAACGTTTCTGAGGCTCTAAATCTTTACTGGAGTAGAAAGCCTCAACTTTCTCCCTCAGAACAGCTGGTAGTTTTGAACTGCTGACCCTGAGGTTAGCAGCCCGATTCATAACAGCTTCTGGAGTTGCCTGGAGCTGATGTTACTTTGGTTAAACAGGATGGCTGATAAGGGGCCAGGACCTACTGGAATCCACCCTGCCAGAGGCCCAACAAATGCATATGAACGGAGTTAGTTAGTCAAGGGAAAAGAAAAGGTTGAACTTAAGTATTTTAAAAGGTTTATGTGTTTGACTACTTTTTGGATATTGGTTTCTCCTGCCTACTATTGTAAAATAGATTTACATGTGTGATAGAAATTCATGTTGGGAATTATGGTTACAGAGAGCTTGTAAGCCTGCCTTTAGCCTATCACTTGATTGTTGCTGTTATTGGTGTTAAGCTGTAGAGTCGGTTCTGACCCATAGCGATCCTGTATAGGGTTTCCGAGGAGTGGCTGGTGAGCTTGAACTGCTGAACTTGCAGTTCAAACCAATTTTTCAGTCCAGCACATTAACCCACAGCACCACACTAGAGCTTCATACTTGATTGGACTTGCTAAATGAGGCGTTTAGAATTTGCCAGAGGGATGGGGGAAATAGGTCTTTTGTTTTGGTGGTTATGTGCCATGGAATTTTTTCCGACTCATAGCGACTCTGTACATGGTTTCCGAGGCTGTAAAGCTTTACGGGAGCAGAAAGCCTCATCTTTCTCCCATGGAACAGCTAGTAGTTTCGAACTGCTGACTCTGAGGTTAGCAGCCCAATTGGTAATAGAATCTGGGGCTTTAGGTAGAATCTTGAGCCCTACCCAGAACCTTCAAAGTTGGTACATTTGCATTTGAAAAGCCATTCAAACCAATTAAGGATTGCTGGGAGAACTGGAGATTCTTGATTGAAAGCAGAAAACCCCCCAGATAGTTTAACTGTTTTGGAGGCATCAAGGCAAGGAAAATTGCCCTTCAGAGGAAACCCAGCCTAAGACAATCCACATTGCAGTCTGTAGTCTTTTGTCTTCACCAGAAATTGCTTTATCATCTTCACTTTCAGCAGACAAGGTTGTATTAGCTACGTAGTATAGGTTGTTAATGAGCCCTCTCCAGTTCTGATGCTATGTTCCTCTTCATATAGTCCAGCTTCTTGGATTATTGGTTTATCATACAGATTGAATAAATATGTTGAAATTATACTGCACTGATGCACACATTTCCTGATTTTAACCCACAGAGTATCCTCTTGTTCTATTTGAACGACTGTCTGTTGGTCTATATACAGGTTCCTCAAGAGCACAATTAATTGTTCTGGAATTACCATTCTTTGCAAACCAAGCTTCTGGTCTAGTGCTTATCCTACAGCACCACACCAGCGGACTCAACAACTGGATCTTTACTGGTGAAAATTGATCCTAGTGTGGTGCTGTGGGTAAATGTGCTGGACTGCAAAGTTGGTTTGAACTGCAAGGTTCAAGCTCACCAGCTGCTCCTCAGAAACCCTATACAGAACTGACTCGATGGCACTTAACAACAACAACTGTGTGATGCTGTAAGATAAGCACTGGACTGGTAACCATAAGGTCAGCAGTTCAAACCCATAAGTGGCTCTTGGAAACCCAATACAGGGTTAATATGAATTGGAACCAACACACAACAACAACAATTGATTATAGTGTCTCTAGAAAGGAAATAAATGAATAGTCTACTGGAGCATTGCTTGATCTGTTACAGGAGTGTTAGATCTGAGAGTGTTACAGTAGCTTTAGATCCATCTCCGAAGAAACCGAGGCCACTTAGAGAGGTGAAGCAGAGTTTCAGATTTTATTAAGCCAGCTGGCTCAGAGGAACTAACTTCTCCAGATTCTGAGTCCCAAGTACAGGTCAGTACAGATTTATATGGTGTCAGAATTGGGGAGAAGCTAGGTTGTGGACCTGTTTGAAGACAGGAGGGAAACCAGACGATTGGTCCTGCTTGGTAACCTGATTAACATTCTAGCTTGTCTCCTGGGAAAGGAGGATTGGTCCTGTTCAGTAACCTGATTAACATTCTAGTTGGTCTCCTGGAGGGGAGGCAGTAAGTTAATGTTTTATCTTTTCCTGTTCAGATCTAATAATAAAAAAAACCCCCAACAACAAACCAAAACCCAAAGTAAAAAATAATATTCTAGGTCTAGTGGCCAAAACCTGACTTAAGTTCACCACAGTGGAGAATGTTGACCTCTCACCCAGTCAATTTACATGTTGATTGAAGAGTTTCTTGCAACAATGCTGTAAGTATATACCATAAATATTACTCCAAGCCTTCTCTAAATGAATCTCTGTTCATTTGCTAGTGGGACTATGGGCTGGGGAAAGGGAAATATGCAAACCTTTTGGGTAGACACTGCTGAATTTAGGAATGGTTTTTTTGATTACCTAGTGCTGCTATAACAAAAATACCACAAGTGAATGGCTTTAACAAACAGATGCATTCTTTTTTTTTAAAATGTTTTATTGTGAATTATGTGATAGTTTACATGGGAGAACACTAGTTTTACATTCATCCTATCATATATCATTTCATTGCCATGGTTACAATCCCCTCCATGCATCATCAACCAACCACAGGCTATATCCTGCAAGCCTGCCCCCTGGTCGTCAGCACACAGCCCCTCTCCTTCTCTGGGTCTAAAGTTCCCAGCTGCTCCATCTCTCCATGTCATCATCTCTGCCTCCATCTCTGGTGTCACTGCTTCTCTGGGTAGGGTCCCACTCTCTGCTGTTCTCCCTTGATGGTCCCAGAGACCTCCACTCCTAGACTGCAAAGTTAATCACACCTCTCCTTGCTACAAAACATCTACCTTTACATTTCCAACCCTCACAATCAGTCCTGAAAACAATTATTCATTATTGTATCACAAAAGACCTACCCACATTTCATTTCATCAGCCCTGCCTAGACAGATTGGATACTACTCAGTGGAGATTCTACCTTCCTCCATGCCTTCTGGATCTAGGTTCCCTCTTGAAAGCTTGTAAGCCCAGTCACTTCTTGCCTCTGTAGCCCCCCCATTTTGGGTAGCCAATATCCAAGTTGCCCATCCCTGTCTACTCTGTGTATGGAGGGGGTGGGAATGATCCTTGCTGTAAAGATTTGTTCCCTCTTTTGAGCTACTGCATCCATAGGTGTAGGTCAAGTTCATCAAATTGTATAAGATTACTCTTTTTTCCCCTCTTCTTGCTTCTTCTGGTTGAGCTCTGATCATCCAGTCATTGAAGCCAGGTCAAGTGGGTATTATCTGCAAGTGTGGGTGTTCTTGTGCATATGCCCTCTCTTCTTATCAGCTGGACACTTCACTCTCCACTCTAGTCCTCTGTGGCTATGTCACTGACTCTGGGCTGGGCCCAAGAGTCCCCAGGTCTTGCCACACTGCTGGCCAACCAGGTCTCCACCTGGGTTCACAGGAGTCTATTAAATGTTGTAGGGCTTAGCTTGTAGCTTCATTGCTGTTTTTCCCTGACTTTCCCTTATCAGTGATGAGCGTGGTCACCAATCAGAGCGTGTATTCCCATTGAGTCTTAGTCTTGGAAGGGGGTTTGAGCTGAGGGGACCGAACTTGCCTTGATGTCTCCTGGGTGAGCACCTTGCTTGTTCTTGTAGTAATCAGTCAGTCTGCCTATATTGTTTTGTATTTTTCCTGTAGGTCTTTCTTTCAAGAAATATCTTCTGTGCTTCTAGCTGCTCCAGACTGATCTGCCTGTCCTTTCAAATGGAAATTTCCCACCTCTGAAGATTCTGGATGCTGTTCAGGATTCCACCTATGGTCTTATGTAATGCAGAGGTTCCGCAGGAAGCCTCCTTCACTGGGCACGTTGTAGCCCTATTTTAGGTATTCCAATCAGTTATAGGCAGAAGATGGATGTACAATCTTTCTTTAGTGATATTTCTGGCTATTTCTTTTTCTCCCCCTCCAGTGTCTATTTTATAATGCTATGCAAGGGAAACCAATATTCAAAAGACAGCCAAGCATCTTAACATTATTTCCCCATTCCAACCATGCCTGAATCCCTGTATCCCAGAGCCCTGTTGTTCCAAGGTTGTGCATACATCATTCTTTACCTCTGTCCTACTTAGCCCATGCAAACCTGTTTATTTGTTCTCCCATCCAAGAAATGTATTCTTTTACAGGAGGTTAGAAGTCCAAACTCAAGAATGCTATCTCTGGGGAAGACTCTTTGTCTGTCATTTCGTGGGGAAGTTCTTTGTCTTCTTTCAACATTTGTAGACTTGACATCCCTTTGAGATCTCCCTGTTTCTTGGTATTAATCTGTCCTCCACCCTCGCGGTCTAAGAGGTTCTCAGAACAGGGACCCCAGGTTCAAAGGATATGCTCCACTCCTGGCTCATCTTTCTTGGTGGTACTGAGGTCCTTCCTTCTCTGCTTGCTTCTCTCTGCTTTTAAAATAGAAGATAATGCAGGCCACACCACAGGGAAACTCCCTTTATATCAGATCTGGACTGTGAATTGAATAGGACTGTTGTTTTCCACACTGATTCTATTACAACTGTGGTCTGAGCACATCATTCCATAACTGCTAAACCACTGAGAATCATGGCCCACCCAAGCTGACATATTTTTAAGAGACGCAATTCAATCCATGGCACAGGATGCCAAGTGTCACTGTGACCTACCCAAGTAGTAGCTTAGGAAGCCAGGTGTTATTTATCCCAAAGGTGTGCAATTGATTATTTCCCCAGTTCCTGGATGTGTAATTAAAGTAGTTGCAACTGTAAGAATCTCCACTTTGGGTCTTTGACTAATGGGGTATGGGCCATTATTGAAGAAAGGGCTAAATGGAAGTTCTTAGACTGCTCTCCAACCAAGATAGTAAGCAATAAGCAATATCGTATCTCTCGGGGGAGGGATTTCACAATTAAAGTCATGTTGTTGAAGTTGTTAAGTGCCAGCTAGCCGGTTTCGACTGATAGTGACCCTGTATAGGGCTTCAGAGGAGCAGTAGTGGGCTTGAACTGCTGACCTTGTGATTCACAGTGCTGATCCTACAGTGCCACACCAGGGGTCTAATAAAGTCATTGTTGTTGTTGTTGTGTGCTGTGAAGTCAGTTCTGACTCATAGTGACCCTGTAGAGGGTTTCTGAGGCTGTAAATCTTTACAGGAGCAGAAAGCCTCATCTTTCTCCTGCAGAACAGCTAGTAGTTTCGTACTGCTGACCGTGAGATTAGCAGCCCAATTCATAACCACTATGCTATCAGAGATCCTTAATAAAATCATAAAAGGCTTGAAATATAGAGGGGTGGTGATTTCTATCTTATCTGCATTTAACTTGTCTATTTGACCTGTGTAGAGGTTGGATGGATATTGGAGGATGATTTTGGGTTATTGTAAATTTCATCAGGTTGTGACTCTAATTGCAGTTTCAGTGCTAGATATATTGTCTGTATAGGAACAACTCAAGATAGCTTCCGGAACTTGGTATGTAGCTATGTGTGGCCTTTTTGTTGTTGGATACCTTTCAGTCTGTTTCAACTTATAGTGACTCTATGCACAACAAATGAAACACTCCCTAGTCCTGTGTCATCCTCACAGTTGCTATGTGTGAGTCCACTGCTGATGCCACTGTGCCAATCCATCTCTCTGGGAATCTTCCTATTTTTTACTGACCCTCTACTTTACCAAGCATGATGTCCTTTTCCAGAGACTGGTCTCTCCTGATAACATGTCCAAAGTACGTGAGATAAAGTCTCATCATTATCACTTCTAAGAAGCATTCTGGCTGTACTTCTTCCAAGACAGATTTGTTTATTCTTCTGACAGTCCATCATACTTTCAATATTCTTCACCAACACTGTAATTCAAATGCATTGATTCTTTTCTGATCTTCCTTATTCATTGTTCAACTTTGACATTTACGTTAGGAGATTGAGAAAATACCATGACTGGAGTTAGGCCCATGTTAATCCTCAAAGTGACATTTTTAACCTTTAACATTTTAAAGAGGTCATTTGGAACAGATTTACCAAGTGCAATATGTCCTTTGATTTCTTGGCTGATGCTTTTGATTGTGGATCTGAGTAAAATTCAATTCTTGGCAACTTCACTGTTTTCTCAGTTTATCATGATGTTTTTTCGGTCCAGTTGTGAGGATTTTCGTTTTCCTAACATTGAGTGCGACAAGGTTGTATTCTTTCATCATACTTACTCAACCTGTATGCTGAGAAAATCATCCAAGAAGCTGGGTTCTATGAAGAAAAATGTGGCATCAGGATTGGAGGAAGACTCATTAACAACCTGCGATATGCAGATGATACA
>NW_006408565.1:7025964-7061991 GCF_000296735.1 Chrysochloris asiatica | reverse complement strand
CATCTCTCAGACTTCAGACATATTGTCAGGAGGGACCAGTCACTGGAGAAGGATATCATGTTTGGTATGGTGGAGGGTCAGAGAAATAGAGGAAGACCCCCAACTGGATGGATTGGCCAAGTGGCAGCATCAATGGACTCAAATGTGGCAACAGTAGTGAGGTTGGCCCAGGATTGGGCAGTGCTTCGTTCTGCTGTGCATAGGGTCGCTATGAGTTGGTTCCAACTCGATGGCACCTAACAACAACAACAACAACATTGAGTGGTAAAATACTGTATTCTCTGATCTTCATCAGCAAGTGCCTCAAGTACTTTTTCACTTTCAGCAAGTAAGTTTCTGTTGTCTGCCATCACAGCTTGTTAATGAGCCTTCCTCCAATCCTGATGCTGTGTTTTCCTTCATATAGTCCAGCCTCTTGGATTATTGTTCAGAAAAAATATTGAGTAAGGATGGTGAAAGAATACAACCTGGTAACACCTTTCCTGATTTTAAACCATTCAGTATCCTCTTGTGCTGTTTATTTCTTGGTCTATGTACACGTTCTGAATGAACACAATGAAACATTCTGGAATTCCCATCTTTGAAATGTTATTAATTAGTTTGTTATAATCCACATAGTTGAATGCCTTTGCATAATTAACAAGGCACAAGTAAACATCTTTCTGGTATAATCTGCTTTCACCAGACATCAGCAATGATATCCCTCATTTCACATCCTTGTTTGGATCTGGCTTTAATTTCTGGCAGCTCCCTGTCTATGTAGTGCTGCAATGGTTCTTGAATTATCTTAAGCAAAATTTTACAATGATGTCATTGTTGTTAAGTGCCAGAAAGTCAGTTCAGACTCATAGTGGTACAGTATAGGATTTCTGGGGCTATAAACATTTTTCAGGAACCAAACCCCCATCTTTTTTCTGTGAAATGACTGGTGGGCTCGAACCATCGTTCTTGTAGTTCACAGTTCAGAGCTTATCCTACAGAGCCACTATTTCCCATTTGAACTATGTGTTGTTGTTAAGTGCCGTTACGACTCATATTGACCCAGTAGAGGGTTTCTGATGAGAAGATGGTGAGGTTGAACCACCAACCTTGCAGTTCAAACAACATGCAATCCAGTGCATTAAAAGTGATTGGAAATAAACCCCACGAAAATTTAGAAGTTTACTACCTCAATGAAGCTACTTGAGAGTTCAGTGGTCTGGAACATATTAAGTTATCGCCTTTTAGGTATAAGCTGTTTCACTTTACACTATCTACCAGTGTGGTGTTGTGGGTTAATGCGCTGGACTGCAAAGCTGATTTGAAGCCCAAGGTCAGTGGTTCAAGCTCACCAGCCACTCCTTGGAAACCCTATATAAGATTGTTTATAGAGTTGTTATGGGTTGGAACCGACTTGACAGCACTTAACAACAATAACCATGAAAAAAGAGACATAATAATATTGTTGTTGTTGTTGTTAAGTGCCATCAAGTTGGTTCTGACCCATAATGATCCTGTATAGGGTTTACAAGGAGCAGCTGGTGAGCTTGAAGCGCCAACCTTGCAATTCAAACTGCTTTGCAGTATGGCGCATTAACCCACAGTGCCACACCAGGACTTCATATACTACTGGTTGTTGTTGTTGTGGTTAGGTGCCATCAAGTTGGTACTGACTCACAGCGACCTTATGCACAGCAGAATGAAACACTGCCCGATCCTGGGCCAACCTCACTACTGTTGCCACACTTGAGTCCATCGATGCTGCCACTTGGCCAATCCATCTCGTTGGGAGTCTTCCTCTTTTTCTCTGACCCTCTACCTTACCAAATATGATATCCTTCTCCAATGACTGGTCCCTGCTGACAATATGTCTGAAGTATGAGAGATGAAGTTTGGCTATCTTGGCCTCCAAGGAGCACTCTGGCTGCACTTCTTTCAAAACAAATCTATTGGTTGTTTTGGCAGCCCATGGGACTTGCAATATTCTCCTCCAATACCATAACTCAAAAGCATCAATTCTTCTATGGTCTTCCTTATTCACTGTCCAGCTTTCACATGCATATGAGGCTACTGAAAATACCATGGCTTGGGTCAGGCGCACCATAGTCCTCAAGCTGACATCTCTGCTCTTCAACACTTTAAAAAGGTCTTGTGTAGCAGATTTGCCTAATGCATTACGTCGTTTGATTTCTTGACTGCTGCTTCCGTGAGTGTTGATAGTTGATCCAAGGAGCCTTTTTAAATTTCAGAGGTAACATTTACAACATTGTGTGTGCTACTTTGACTCACTTACAAAATTCCATAAAACTATAAGTTTTGAATGTACTAAATTTTGAATGTACCAAAATGTAAGGCTTTGCAGTAAGGTTAGGCTTGTTGCAGCATCCAATTGGAATAGTGCAAAATAGACCAGGCTTGGGCAAGTAAGTAAGTTCCATGAGTCAGTCTAGACTCTTTCAATATCAACTACTGTGTTATTGCCTCCTTTTCCTCAAACATGCCTATGATTTCAGTGGGAGTTTCTTATGACCAGTTGATGGAGGAGAAAAACCTCATAGATGGTGATACAAGATATGCTGGTATTAATCAAAGTAGAAGGCTGCAGGATGAAAGTCCTGCTCAGTAGGGATCCTGGAAAACAATGGTGCAAGAAACTCTTTCCAGTAGGTAGAACGTCAATGTATATTGTTTACTTTCAAGTGAGAGATGTCCAGAAGTCAGAATCTACCCTGACTTTTGAGCGGTTGCTAAGCAATTCTTCAGCATTTATGAGCAGAGACTGGATAATCTGGGGTTTGGAAGTAATAGATTAGCAAATTGGTAACAAAGAATTCTGAGGGAATAGGTCTGTGGATGGACCTCTCAACATGGACAGAGACTGTGAAGGTTTGTGTCCCATGCAAATGCTCACTGCAGCAGAGACATTAAATAATCAGGTGAACAATAAAAATGCTTTACGGCTATCAGTTAACCTCTGTAGCCAAGCATCCCAGTGTTTGTGCAGTGGAACCATGAATAAAGTGGCCATAGTGGTAGAAAGTATGGTAGATATGCCAGGGCTCAAAAACACGGTTTCCCCTTACTAATAATGCTTTAGATATTGCTACTACTGCATTCTCCATCTTAAAAAAGAGAAGACCAGCCCTGAGCCCCCAAATGGCAACATTTTCTGGCTGTTGGCAGGTGGCTCTTATTAGATCACTTCTATTATGTAGAGGAAAGAGATTCTTCCTCATTGGGATAGATACATTTTAGGGATATGGATTTGCCTATAATGCTTCTGCCCACAGCACCATCCATGTAGTCACAGAATGGTTTATCCACCATTATGGTGTTGTATACAGAACTTCCTCTTAGCAAGGAACTCATTTCATAGAAAATGGAGTACAGCAGTGGGTTCATTACAGTGGCATTAACTAGTCTTACCACAGAACTCATCACCTGAAAGTGGCTGACCTAATTGATATGTGGAATGACTTACTGAAGGCTCAGGTTTGGCGCCATCTAAGAAACAAAGCCTGAAAGGATAAAATATATGCTTTGAATCAGACAGCATTAAATAGTGCTGTCACCCTAACTATTAAAGTGTATGGCTGTATAAATTAAAAGGGGGAAGTGGGAGTACTTCTCTGTTAGTTGTGGTCCAATCAGGTGAAAGGAACCACATTGAACTGACTATTGCTTCTGTTAGCTGTTGTTGTTAAGTGCTGTCGAGTCAGTACCAACTCACAGTAACCCTATGCACAACGGAACAATGAATGCAACAACATTTCTCTTTAGTTTGTTGTTTATAGCATAGTAAACGATATGACTGTCCTATTCAAAATTGCAATACCAGTCCATTTCATTCACCAATGCCTAGGATTTAATGCAGAACTTAAAATGAGAAACATCTGCAAACATGCATTAATAATCATGGAATCTGCGAAGTATGAATCCAGGAAAATTGGAAGCTGTCAAGAGTAAAATCGAATGCATAAAGATCGATGTCCTAGGCATTAGCTGAAAAGGACAGACATTGGCCATTTTGAATCTGACAATCATATGATTTACTATGCTGGGAACAACAAATTAAAGAGAAATGGTGTAGTATTCATCATCAAAAAGAACTTTTCAAGATCGATCTTGAAATACAACACTGTCTGTGCTAAGACAATATCCATATGCCTACAAGAAACACCAGTTAATATCACTATTATTCAAATGTACGCACTAACCACTAAAGCCAGTGACAATGAAGTTGAAGTATTCTACCGGATTCTTCAGTCTGAAATTGATCAAATATGCAATCAAGATGTGTTGATAATTACCGGGCATTGGAATGCGAAGGAAACAAAGAGGAAGGGTCAGTAGTTGGAAAATATGCCTTGGTGATAGAATTCATGCATGATAGAATTTTGGAAGAACAAAGGTTTATTCATTGTAAATACCATTTGAAAACATTAAAGGCAAATATAAACATGGACCTCACTGGAAGGAATTCACAGAAATCAAATTGACTACATCTGTGGAAATAGATGATGGAAAAGTTTTATATCATCAGCCAAAAGCAGGCCAGGGGCAGACTGTGGAACAAACCACCAATTGCTCATACGCAAGTTCAGGCAGAAGCTGAAGAAAATTAGAACAAGCCCATTAGAGTCAAAATATGACCTTGAACACATCCCACCTGAATTTAGAGACCATCTGAAGAGCAGATTTGATACGTTAGACTCTAATGATCAAAGACCAGAAGAGCTGTGGGATGACATCAAGAACATGATACAAGAAGAAAGCAAAAGGTATTTAAAAAGACAGAAAAGAAAGAAAACACCATAATGATGTCAGAAGAGACCCTGAAACTTGTTAATGAACATAGAGAAGCTAAAGTGAATGGAAGAAATGAGGAAATCAAATAGCTGAACAGAAAATTTAACAGGGCAGCTCGGGAAGACAAAGTTAAGTATAATAATGAAATATTCAAAAACTTGGAGTTAGAAAACCAGAAGGGAAGAACATCCTTAGTATTTCTCAAGCTGAAAGAATGAAGAAAAAATTCAGACCCTGACTTGAAATATTGAGGGACTCCATGGGCAAAATATTGAATGATGCAGAAAGCTTCAAAAGAAAATAGAAGGAAGACAAGGAGTCACTGTACCAAAAAGAAATAGTCAGTTTTCAACCATTTCAAGAGATAGCAAATGATTAAGAACAATGATACTGAATGAAGAAGACCGAGCTGCACTGAAGGTATTGACAAAAACAAGACTCTAGGAAATGACAGAATAAAAATAGAAATCTTTCAACAAACTGATGCATCACTGGAGGCACTCACTTATCTATGCAAAGAAATTTGGAAGACAGCTATTTCAAGAGATCCATTTTTGTGCCCATTCCAAAGAGATGACCTAAAGAAATGCAGAAATCATTGAACAATGCGATTAATATCACATGCAAGTAAAATTTTGTTGAAGACAATTTAAAATTGGCTGCAATAATACGTTGACAGGGAGGTGTAAGAGGTTTAAGCCAGATTTAGATGAAGATGTGGAATGAGGGATATCATTGCTGACATATGGACCTTGGCAGAAAGCAGAGAGTACCAGAAAGATGTTTCCTTGTGCTTTATTGACTATGCAAAGGCTTTTGACTGTGTGGATCATGACAAGCTATGGATAACATTTCAAAGAATGTGTATTTCAGAACACTTAATTGTGATCATGAGGATCCTGTACATAGACAAACAGGCAGTCATTAGAAGTACAAGGGGATATTGAATGGTTTAAAACCAGGAAAAGCGTGTGCCAGAATTGTATTCTTTCACTATATATATTCAATCTGTATGCTGAGTAAATAATCTGAGAAGCTGGACTATAAGAAGAGAAAGGAAGACTCATTAGCAACCTACGATATACTTGCTGAAGTATATCGTAGGTTGTTAATTTACTGGTGAAGATGAAAGACCACAGCCTTGGGTATGGGTTGCATCTCAATGTAAAGAAGACAAAATCCTCCAGCTGGACCAATAAATGGCATCATGATAAATAGAGAAAAGATTGAAGTTATCAAAGACTTCATTTTGCTTGGACCCACAATCAAGGCTCATAGAAGCAGCAGTCAAGAAATCAAATGATGTATTGCATTAGGCAAATCTACTGACCCAAGCCATGGTATTTTCAATTTCCTCATATACATGTGTGAGTTGGATAATGAATAAGAAAGACTGTAGAAGAATTGATACATTTGAATTATAGTGTTGAAGTAGAATATTGAAAATATCACGGACTTACAGAAGAACGAAAAAGTCTGTATTGGAAGACGTATGGCTAGAAAGCTCCTTACAAGACTGGATGATGAAACATCGTTCTCATACTTTGGACATATTGTCAGCAGGGATCAGTCCCTGGAGAAAGACATTATGCTTTGTAAAGTGGAGAGAGTTAACAAAGACCTCCAATGAGATGGATTGTCACAGTGGAAGCAGCAATGGACTCAAACATAACAGTGTGGGGAGGGTTCAGGATCACACAATATTTTGTTCTGTTGTGCACAGGGTTGGTATGAATTATAACCAATTTAATGGCACCTAACAACAACAAATGGCTAAAATACTGATCTTTGTGTGTTCCATTTAATTTTTGATGACTTTCAATTTTCCTAGATTTGTACTTCATATAGTCCACGTTTCAAAGGTAATGGATCTTTGCAGCAGTTTATTTTTATTTTGAGGCGTGCCCCATCAGAAAATGAAGGTCCTGAAAGCTGTATTTTATTCATGTCATTAAGGCTAACCCTACTTTGAGGAGGCAGCTTTTCCTCAGTCGTATTTCGAGTGCCTTCTAAATTAGGGGCCCATCTTTTGGCACTATATTAGGCAATGCTCTGCTCCTATAAATAAGGATTTGGGGCTAACCATTCAGAAGTGGTTTGCCTCTCCTTTTTCCTAGTCTCTCTTAATTTGAAAGCTCCACTGAAACCTATACATCCTGGGTGACCCTGCTGGTATTTAAAATACCAGTGGCATAGCTTCCAGCATCACACAAGCCTCCACAGTACAGCAAACTGATAGTGAAGTGGTGGCTGAATTGACTAAGAGGACCCTCTTTCTCAAATTTTGTTCCTTACATACACTCCCTTAATCTTATTTGTAGAGTTCTGTTTTATTCCCACTTAGTCAATTCAGGCAGAGATGAGTGAGTGCCTCCTGTGCTGCCTCAATTTCTTGAAAGATTTCAATTTTTATTCCATTAATTCCTGGTGACTTGTTCTTTGCCAATTCCTTCAATGCACCTTGGACTTCCTCCTTCAGTATCATTGGCTCTTGATCATAAACTACCTCTTGAAATGGTTGAACATTAACCATTTCCTTTTGGTACAGTGACTTTGTGTATTCCTTCCATCATCTCTTGATGTTTTCTGCATCATTCAATAAGTTGCCCAGAGAACCTTTCAATAATGAAAGTCGAGGCTTGAATTTTTTCCTCAGTTTCCCCAGCTTGAAAAATGCTGTGTGTGTTCTTCCTTTTTGGTTTTCTGATTCCAGATCTTTGCACATTTTGTGCACAATACCTTTTTAAAGTGTTGAAGAGCAAAGATGTCAGCTTGAGGACTAAGGTGTGCCTGACCCAAGCCATGGTATTTCCAATTATCTCATATGCATGTGAAAGCAGGACAGTGATTAAGGAAGACTGTAGAAGAATTGATGGTTTTGAGTTATGGTATTGGAGGAGAATATTGAAAGTGCCATGGGCTGCCAAAAGAACCAATAGATCCATTTTGGAAGAAGTCCAGTCACAGCGCTCCTTGGAGGCCAGGATGGCCAAACTTCATCTCTCATACTTCAGACATATTTTCAGGAGGGATGAGTCACTGGAGAAGGATATCATGTTTATTAAGGTGGAAGGTCAGAGAAATAGAGGAAGACCCCCAACGAGATGGATTGGTCAAGTGGCAGCATCGATGGACTCAAGTGTGGCAACAGTAGTGAGGTTGGCCCAGGATTGGTCAGTGTTTTATTCTGAAGTGCATAAGGTCGGCATGGGTCGGTACTGACTCAATGGTACCTAACAATAAAAACAACAGTCAATGCAGGCACAATGTTGTTGTTAGGGGCCTTCAAGTCAGTTCCGATTTAATAGCGATCCTATGCACAACAGAACGAAACACTGCCTGATCCTGTACGATATTTACAGATTGTTATGTTTGAGCCCATTGTTGCTGCCACTGTGAGTCTTCCGAGAAACTGGACTATATGAAGAAGAATGTGGCATCAGTTTGGAGGAAGACTCTCTAACAGACTGCAATATGCAGATGACACAACTCTGTTTATGGAAGCGAAGAGGACTTAAAATACTTACTGATGATGATAAAAAATAACAGCCTTTAGTCTGGCTTGCACCTCAATGTAAAGAAGACAAAAAACCTCACAACTAGACCAATAAATAACATCATGAAAAATGGAGAAAAGATTGAAGTTGTCAAAGACTTCATTTTGCTTGGATCCACAATCAAGGTTCATGGAAGTTGTTGCTGCTGTTAGGTACCATCCAGTCAGTACCGAATTATAGTGACCCTATGCAGAACCCTATGCACAAGGAGCTCTGGTAGCATAGTGGTCATGAATCGGGCTGCGAACCTTAAAATTAACAGCCGCTCCACGGGAGAAAAATGAAGCTTTCTGTTCCTGTAAAGATTTACAGCCTTGGAAACCCTGTACAGGGTTGCTATGGGTCAGAACCGACTTGATGGCACATAACAACAACAACATGCACAACAGAATGAAACCCTGCCTGGTCCTGGGCCAACCTCACAATTGTTACTACACTTGAGCCCATTGATGGAGGTTGCCAATCCTTCTCTCTGGGGGTCTTCCTCTTTTTCTCTGACCATCCACCTTACCTAACATGATATCCTCCTCCTGAAAATATGTCTGAAGTATGAGAGATGAAGTTTGGTCATCCTGACCACCAAGGAGCACTCTGGCTGCACTTCTTCTAACACAGATCTGTATGTTCTTTTGGCAACCCATGGTACTTTCAATATTCTCCTCCAACACCATAACTCAAAAGCATCAATTCTTCTAGAGTTTTTCTTATTCACTGTCCAGCTTTCACATGCATATGAGGTTACTGAAAATACCATGGCTTGGGTCAGGCACACCTTCGTCCTCAAGTTGAAATCTTTGCTCTGCAACACTTTAGAAAGGTCTTGTGCAGCAGATTTGCCTAATGCAACACATCATTTTGATTTCTTGACTGCTGCTTCCATGAGTGTTGATGGTTGAATCAAGAAGAATGAAGTCCTTGACAACTTCAATCTTTTCTCCATCAATAAGAATGTTGTTCATTGATCCAGTGGTGAGGATTTTTGTTTTCTTTATATTGAGATGCAATCCATATGGAAGGCTGTGGTCTTTGATCTTCATCAGTAAATATTTTAAGTCGTCTTTACTTTCAATAAGCAAGGTTGTATCATCTGCATATCACAGGTTGCTAATGAGTCTTCTTCTAAACCTGATGCCATGTTTTTCTTCATATAGCCCAGCTTTTTGGATGAGTTGCTTAGCTTGTCATGACCCACACAATCGAAAGCCTTTGCATAGTCAACAAAGCACAGGTAAACATCTTTATGGTATTCTTTGCTTTCAGCCAAGATACAGCGGACATCAGCAATGATATCCGTCGTTCCATAATCTCTTCTGAATCTGGCTTGAACCTCTGGACGTTCTCTGTCAATGTATGCTTGCAGCTGTTTCTGTATTACCTTTAGTAAAACTTTACTTGCATGGGATATCAAAGAGATTGTCCAATATTTCCGCATTCTGTTGGGTCACCTCCTTTTGGAATGGGCACAAATATGGATCTCTTCCAATCAGTTGGCCAGATAGCTGCCTTCCAGATTTCTTGGCATAGATGAGTGAGTGCCTCCAGTGTCGCCTCACTTTCTTGAAAGATTTCAAGTTGTATTCTGTCACTTTCTGGTGCCTTGTTCTTTGCCAATTCCTTCATTGCACCTTGGACTTCTTCCTTCAGTATCATTGGCTCTTGATCATATGCTACCTTTTGATATGGCCGAACAACAACCATTTCCTTTTGGTATAGTGACTGTGTATTCCTTCCATCTTCTTTTGATGCTTTTGGCATCATTCAGTATTGTGCCCAGAGAATCCTTCAATAACGAAAGTCAAGGCTTGAATTTTTTCTTCAGTTCCTCAGCTTGAGAAATGCTGAGCGTGTTTTTCCCTTTTGGTTTTCTAACTCCAGATCTTTGCACATTTCATTGTAATATTTGACTTTGTCTTCTCAAGATGACCTTTGAAATTTTCTGTTCAGCTCTTGTATCTCCTCATTTCTTCTATTTGCTTTAGCATTTCTATGCTGGAGAGCAAGTTTCAATGTCTCTTCTATCATCCATTTTGATATTTTCCTTCTTTCTTGTCTTCTTAATGACTTTTTGCTTTCTTCCTGTATGATATTCTTGATGTCATCTCACAACTCTTCTGGTCTTTGGTCTTTAGTGTTTAATGTATCAAATCTGTTCTTCAAATGATCTCTAAATTCAGGTTGGATATATTCAAGGTCATATTTTGGCTCTCGTGGACTTGTTTTCATTTTCTTCAGCTTCAGTTTCAATTTGCATATGAGCAATTGATGATCTGTCCCATAGTCTGCTTCTGGCCTTGTTTTGGCTGATGATATGGTGCTTTTCCACCATCTCTTTCCACAGATGTAGTCAATTTGATTTCTATGTATTCCATCTGGTGAGGTCCATGTGTCTCTTATGCTGTCTAAAAAAGGAATTTGAAATGACAAATTATTGGTTTTGCAGAATTCTATCATGCGTTCTCCAGCATCATTTCTATCACCAAGGCCATATTTTCCAACTACTGATCCTTCCTCTTTGTTTTCAACCTGTTAATTCCAATCACCAATAATGATAAATACATCTTGATTATATGTTTGATCGATGTCAGATTGAAGAAATTGGTAGAATTCTTCTATTTCTTCCTCACTGGCTTTAGTGGTTGGTGCGTAAATTTGAATACTAGTTGTATTAACTGGCCTTTCCTGTAGATGCATGGATATTATCCCATCACAGACAGCATTGTACCTCATGACTGATCTTGATATGTTCTTGTTGATGACAAATGCAACACTATTCTGCTTCAATTTGTGATTCCGGCATAGTAAACCATGTGGTTGTCAGATTCAGAATGGCCAATACCAGTACATTTCAGCTCACTTATGCCTAAGATATTGATGTTTATGTGTTTCATTTCATTTTTGACAATTCCCAATTTTCCTAGATTCATACTTCAAATATTCCACGTTCTGATTATTAATGGATGATATCAGCTGTTTCTCTTCATTTTGAGTTGTGCCCCAGCAGCAAAATGAAGGTCCCGTGGGTTTTACTTCCATGGGCTTTACTCGATTCGCATCATCACAGTCAACTCCATTTTGAGGAGGCAGCTTTTCCCCAGTTGCATTTTTATTGACTTCTAACTTGAGGGGCTCATTTTCTGGCACTATATCTGACAGTGTTTCTCTGCTATTCATAAGGTTTTCAGTGACTAAATATTTGGAAGTTGTTCATCTCTTCCTCCTAGTCTGTCTTCGTCTGGACGCTCATCTGAAACCTGTCCACCATGGGTGACCCTGCTGGTATTTAAAATACCGGTGGCATAGCTTCCAGGATCACAGCAACACATAAGCCAACACAGTATGAAAACTGACAGATGAGTGGTGGGCTTATGGAAGTAGCAGTTAAGAAATCAAACAAACATATTGTATCAGGCAAATACCTATTCTTCACATTGTTATCCACACGGTTATGTTCCACACAGTTGAAAGACTTTGCATTGCCAATAAAACACAAATAAACATCTTTCTGGTATTCTCTGCTTTCAGCCAAGATCCATATGATGTCAGTAATGATATCCCTCATTCCATGTCCTTTTCTGAATCTGGCTTGAACAATGTAGTCTCTCTCAACAGGGGTCACTGGAGGGATAATGCAAGGCGATAGCAGCACAAGACATTTCCTGTCTGGGTTTTGGACCTCTTTCCATTTTCTTTTATTCAGTGTGAGAACTGCCCAGTGGCACTCACCTCTGCTGCCATTATAAACCAGATTCTTTATAATCTCAGACTCTTTTCATCTTATCTACTACCACCACCAAGTAGCACAGATTCGATTCTGATGCATGGTGACCCATAGGTGTCGGGATAGATCTATACTCCCTAGGGTTTTCATTGGCTATAATCTTATGGAGGCACCTATGGGTGGACTTGAACTGCCAATCTTTTGTTAACTGCCATGTGCATTAATTATTTGCATCACTCAGGGACTCCTGAACCCACCTAGCAGCCATTTGGATAAATGAGTTTCAGCCACACCCTCAGTTACTGCTAGGGTTAATAAATCTTCTCACATTTATTATTCATATGGTCGTTAGGGTTCTCTTTTACCCCCTTTAGTAGTTAGATCTCTTTTACTAATTAACAACCCTTTTCACGAAATTTTACATGTTCATTTTATTGGTGTGGTGTCTTTCTCCTGAGTTGACCCCGATGTGTCTACTCTCTACTCCTTTTGACCTCGTTTTCTGCTTCCAGGTTGGTCCTTTGAAGAGCTGAGCTCCCTCTTAGTATTCTTATCCTGGCCTTTCCCCTCACCACTGCTTCTTTAAGATCCATCTTGAGAACAATCCAGTTACTATGCAAACACAAAGGTGTCGGGAAGAATTGAGGAATCCCATGTCATTGACTTAATCACTTCCTTCCAGGATGCTTTGCAAAAGGCAAAATTTCACAAAAGGTCATGTGGAAAGAACTTGGACCTCAGAATCAGAGCTTGGATTCTTGTCCCAGCCAGCCTGTAATCCATGTAGCGTACAGATGGGAAAATTGGGAAGTTGTGATAAATAACTACATATCTCAGCTGCTCTAGTCAGCTGCCAGTGGTTTTCTCCCCTGCTTTAATTCCAATTATTTAATGTAATTCATGGATGGGTAGGTCTTATTATTATTCTAATAATGTTATTATGGAGTCCTGGTGTGGCACTGTGGATTAATGCGCTGGACTGCAAAGTCGGTTTGAACTGAAAGGTCAGCGGTTCAAGCTCACCAGCTGCTCCTCAGAAACCCTATACAGGTTTGCTATGGGTCAGAACTGACTCGACGGCACTTAACAACAACAATGTTATTATTATTACTAATATATTGGTTTTCAGTTGGGGAAAATATTACTTCCTAGAGGACATGCTTGTCACAGTAGGGATGGTGGTCCTGTTGGCATCTAGAGATGCTGATACATACCTCACAATACATAGGACAGTCACCCACAACAAAGAAGAACTGGCCCAAAATGTCACTAGTGCCAAGATCAAGGAGCTCTGACTTAGTATGTGTAGCAAGAGAGTCCCAGAGAGGGTAAGTGCTTTCTTGGGCTCATACAGAGAAAGGTGCAGCAGAGCTCGGAAGAGTGCCCAGGTTCCATAACTCCCAGGGGGGTTCTTGTCAACCCTCCCTCATTCTTCTCCATAGATTAATGGCAGGAAAGGAGATAGAAAGCTAGTGAAGTACTGCTCCCAGGAATGCTGTGCCTGCAGTTGGCTGGCATTCTCCTCTTGACACTCCTGTCCTCCTAAACCCCAGCCATTTTCCAATGCAACCATCTGCTTTCTCAACTCTGGTTCTGAGCTTCTGGGAAGCTGCTGCGAAAAATGCACTCAGTGAGGGTTGGCAACAGTGCCCAGGTGTAAGTGCCAACATAAGCTGGCTGCAGCATCACTCATCCTTCCTCTGACCTTCCTCTCCCTCCCCTTACCTGCAAGGACTGTTCATATTCTCCAGTCTTCTCAAGCTCTGTTCCTCCCCCACTTTCCACCCATCAGATGCCTCACTCCCAGTAGACAGTTTGACTTCTTCCTGTACCTCCTCTCTCCTGTTACTAAACTTATCCTTAGCCGTCTCAGGAAGAGAATGTTTCCTCTCTTGGTGAAAGGCCAGTCCCATCCTGTCCTCTGGAGCCACTCCCTCCCCCCTCTGCAGGGCCTATCCTTTTTACCTCTCTCTCCTCTCTCTCATTTGTCAATGCTTCCAACTCTGCCACCCAAGGCTTCTCTGAATACAGGCTTCTCAAATCCCCCCCCCCCATATTTAATCCTAAACTAAATGATAGCTTTGACATCCTCAGGCCCTTTAAGCCACTTTAATTTCTTCACCTCCCATCCACACACTGTTCCAGCTGCCTAGATTAGCACTCTCCATGCCTGACCCAGATGAAAAACTCCTACTCATGCTTCATATCCAGCTAAAATGCCAACTTTTTAAGATGCGATAGCAGACACTGTTGATGTCTCATCTCATCTCCCTTGGCTCTGAGTTCTCCTGCAGCTGCAGACAGTTCCCAGCATGCCGACAGCTTTCCATCTCAAATGCCTGCAGGAGCGCTTCCTCCAGCACCAGAAGAACGGACTTAGCTGTGTGGCCAGTGTAGGTGGAAGGAGGAAGGTATACCTCCAAGTTGGTGGAATGAGGATGCTTCTGTGTTCTTAAGAAGGGTAATTCTGAAGTGTCTTCCACAGTCCTCTGAGGGTCCACAGCTGGACTGAGCCCCAGTTGCCCACAGCTGTCACACACTGTGCTACTCTCTCCATTCCTCCACTGGACTCCCTGGGGCCACTTTCAGATAAACTTTCAGTCTTAGTCCTTGCCTTAGGTCTAATTATGGGTGTCCACCCTAAGGCAGATACCACTCCAGCTGGCCCACAAGAGAGTTAATGCCACCTCCTGCCTGCTGTTATCTGTTACTGTGCTATTGTTATCTGTTAGGTCCCTGTTCCTCAAGGATTATGACAAGCACCTTTGTACCTCATAACTTCCACACCATCCTGTATATCAATGGTGGGAGGTGTTTACTGAGCGAGGGAGGAAGAAAGTGAGTGGGCAGATGATTGGTTGAGTTTCCAGAGACCTCTGCTGGGTGGATGGACTTTGCAAAGTGAATTCCCCATCACGTTGGGTCTGGTCAGCCCTGCTTCTCCTCTCCCATCATCAGGCCCATCTCTGCCCACCCTGTCCAGCCCTGGAGGCTATCACTCCACCATTGACTTCCCATCATCCCTCTGACAGTCTGCTCTGTGCAGCCAGGCCACCTCCTGCCTGGAAAAGTCCCCAGACAGATGAGAGGGCCTCTCGGTGGGAGACTCCTATTCTGGCTCAATAAAGGTTGCAGAAGCTCAGAGAAATGCGATTATCATGTGACATGATTCAATGCTGCTTCCAGCAGATGCTGCTTTGAAGAGATGGATCTGTCCCAGCTGGACTCCGGGGCTCACAGGGAACAGCCACCTGCTGCTTCTGATGTGAGCAGCCCCAGGGAACTGTGATTTCTACAAATCAACTTATTCAGCCCAAATACAGGCTCAGGGTTTCCAGGGGAGGAATTAAAGCCATTGTTGGGAAGGGAAGCAGCTGTGGAGATCATGTCCAGCTTTGAAACCCTGGAGGACCAGGGTGATCTGAGCATGTCCCAGTGGTCGGGGACCACCCAGCACCCTGGTCCCATGAAGGACCGTCTCACAAGTGAGAAGCTGTGGCCTGAGGAGGGGCTGTCTCCAGTCACACACTGAGAGTCAGTGTCAGCCCTGGGACTCTCAGTGCAAATCCAGACAGCGCTGTCCTCCTCTGCAGCTTCTCTCAAGGGCAGCCAGGGTGAGAATTGTGCTGAAACTAAATAAGTAAACAAACAAATACCCTGGACTGACTCACAGGCAATAACTGCCATGTGACAGACATGGGATTTGATGCTGACTCTAGCCCTCACTTGCTGTGTGACACTGAGCAGACTTTCCCCTTCTCTGGGCTTCAGTTCCTTTATCTGTAAAGTGGAGAGGTTGATGATCTCTAAAGGGGCCTCAGTGTCCCTGTATCTCAAGTGGACATAATCCCCTAATTCTTGGAATGCTGTGAGGATTGCATGAGGTCCAGTTCTGTGAAAGTAAACCCAAGGATAGCATTACCATCACTCACATATCTACAGCAAGGTGCTGAGGAAGCTAGAACTGGTTCCCACATATGAGCTGCTAGAAAGTGTGCAGGAGAAACCAGTGTGTCATTTCCAAGACAGTGATCTCTAGAACCAGGAAAGGGTCTCAGGGTGAGTTGTACCATGGACACACCCTCGCCTTCTCCCTGCTTTTCCAGAAAGTGGCCTAGAATCTTAGATCTTAGACTGATTGCCCAAAGAAGTCATGGCAATGATGAACTGTGGGTAAAGAGCTGGGGAGGGTAAAGAGAGAACGAAGAGGTTTATAAAGCAGTTGGAAAGAGATGAGGATGGCAATGGAAAGAGGAAGAGAAGGAAAGAAAGAGGACCTGGAGAAAGAGGGAGAGCTCTATTCTATGGTGCAAAATGCAAGTAGGAAGTGTGAATTAGAAAGACCTGAGATCAAAGGCTGACCACACCACTCAGTACATGAGGAACTTTGAACTAATCATTCAACCCTTCTAAGCCTCAGTTGTCATATCTGTAAAATATAGATGAGAATGATACCTCTTTTTTCCAGAATAATCTTGGCAAAGTGCTTGCTTAACACATGCCTAGTCCAGAGCAGGTTCTTAATACACAGTAACTAGAGTGGCAGCAAGAGCAGGACAAATAGCTGTAGATCTACAAATTAGTGTGTTCTTCAGAGAGGGACTACAGAATCCACACCACTGACTGTGGATACAGGAAGGCAAATGGGCTTGTTCGAGGAACAGATTGTTGTTGTTGTTGTTGATATTAGGTGCTGTTGAGTCAAGTACAACTTATAAAGACCTTATGTACAACAAAACAAAATCCCTGACTAGTTCTGCACCATCTTCAAAATGATTCTTATGTTTGAGCTCATTATTGAAGCCACAGTGTCAGTCTATCTTATTGAAGGTTTTCCTTTTTTTATTCCCAACATTCAACTCCATCCCAGTGTCTTAGACTGGGTTCTCTAGAGAAGCTAAACCAGTGAAACTTATATATGTATGTACATAAAAAGAGACGTTTCTATCAAGGAAATGGCTCACAATTGTAGAGGTGGGAGAATCCCAAGTTTGGGTCAGATGAACCAAGATTGGCAGATAGACAGGTCCAGCAGGCAGGTAGATCCAACAGGCAGGTTGCTGATGGCTCCCAGGATTGATAGGTAATAGAGCAGGCCACTGGCTCAAGTGCAAAGAATTGGGGTTGGAAGCAAAGTCAGATTTAAAACTCAGATCCTGCATAAAGAAAACAGGTTTTGGCTGAGCACGCCATACCCCTGAGTAAACATCTTTTCAACTGATTGGCTGCTCATAGCAGAACTGATCATAGTGTCAATTACATTGTCTCATTATGGGATAACTACATCTCAATTGCCAAACCACTGAGAATTCTGGCCCAGTCAAATTGACCAAAAATCTTTACTTTCACACCAAACATGATGTCCAGGGACTGGTCCCTGTTGATACTATGTTCAAAGTAAATGAGATGAAGTCTTATTATCCTCCCTTCCAAAGGAGTATTCTGACTGTACTTCTTTCAAGACAGATGTGTTCATTCTTCTGACTGTTGTTGTTAAGTGCCATCAAGTTGGTTCCAACTCATAGGCAACACAGACATTATGCTGAGTGAGATAAATAGGGCTTCTGAAGAATGGGTCTAAACTGCTGACCTTATGATTCAAACTGACCTTGTGGTCCAATACGTTATCCTGCAGCACCACATCAGGACTCTTTCTGGTTGTCCATGATAGATTCAATCTTCTTCACCAAGATGATAATTCAAAGGCATCAATTTTTCTTTGGTCTTCTTTACTCATTGAGCAAAGGAGCAGATGGGTTTGCCAAAGTTGAGAAAAGCCTGAAGAAAAGCACAGAAACCCAGATCATACATGCAAAGGAATACAGTTAGCAGTATTTAATTTTACTAATGGTAGCAGAAATTATTCTTATCTGCCAATTATATTAGTGAAGACAATGGTTCCTGTGCTAATGATGGCTAAACTAACTTATATAATAAGAAATTTGAGTAAAATTTCATGCCAATAGATCAATCAGAAAGATTAAGATATGGAGAGTCATGAGCAAATGAGTGTCACGTGTATAAACAGTGGGTGTGAACATCAGTTAGATGGGAAAGACGAACTCACAGGGCCCAGGCACCTACTGTGGGGCATACACCCTGGGGCCCTTGCTATGGTCAGCATTAAATATCAAATGAGGCACAGAAGTTGAAAGAACACTTCACAGATCTTATAGTAGGTGAATAGTGGATCCTGGTCTCGAACCCACTTCTGATACCAGTGCCTAATACTAGTGCTATGACCACTCATTAACATTGGCAAATGCCATGTGTTTGGGATGGACCTTCCTAGCTTCCAAAGCTTACTGAGATTGGAATAAAGACCAGTTCAGAACTGAGAAGTATAGAAAGCTGGGATGAACCTAAATGCCCATCAGTGTAATAGTGGATACATATACACAATGGAATACTGAGAAACATAAAAGAACAACAGTGAATCTGTGAGACACTTCATAACATAGGTGAACCTTGAGAACATTATGCTGAGTGAGATAAATCAATCACAGAAGAAGAAACATTGTGTGATACCACTATTATAAAAAGTCAAGAAAAGACTTTCACACTAACAGAAACATTCCTCGAGAGGTACCAGGGATGACTCCAGTTAGTGATTTGCCCTCCCTTCCCCTTCTATCCCCAACTAGAGGGTTTGTTGTTGTTGTTGTATGCCCACAAGTTGGTTCCAACTCACAGTGACCCTGTTTAGGGTTTCTGAAAGCAGTTGGAAATGCTGACCTTGTGGTTAATGGTCCAGTGCTTATCCTACAGCGCCATACCAGGTAGACACAGATTAACTTGGCTGAATAAACAAATTCATTTTCAAAATGGTATTGATTGTAGTTAACAAAACAGAGGTGGAAGACTAGGGTGAAGGTATCTTCTCTTCAGTCCTGATGGGCTTAACAGGAAGTATAACTTTCTCTTTTTAATAGACTTTGACCACAGGACTGTGGATGGAGGTAGAACTCAGGATGAATATATTTTTAAATTGCAATAAAATTCCAACTAAATATTTGTTTTAGATTTTCCCTCTGAATAATTGAATTATGAAATGCCAGTTGTTTTAATGTAAGATATGAATCCCATACATAGAGTCTATTAAATGCAGAATCAGTCAACTACACACATACATATAAAAGCAATTACATACACATGTGTGTGCACCCCTCCCCCCCCCCCCCCCCCCCCCCCACACACACACACAAGAAGACACCATTGGGGTTATTTTCCTTCTTTAAGAACCTTGAATAGCTTTTAGGAAGCAGAAAAAAAGCCTCCAAATTCAAGAAAATTCATTTTTCTCGGACTTGTAAATGTCATGCATAATAACTGTCCTAATATTTTTCCACCAGCTTTTCTCGCTTCCTTCTAGCCCTATCTTGTCTTGAGGATCCCCTCCCCCAACTAGGGGGTAGGGGTGGGCAGACGTAAAATCTCCAGGAGAGATGACCTTCTTGGAATCTTCTCTGAGCTGCCCTTCTTCATCCAGATTCCAAGTAGAGACAGAATAGAAACCTTAAGGTGGTCAGCATGCACCCCTTGAAATGGCTTAATTATGCGTCAGCACCACGGACAGAGCCATCTCTTGGGCAATCAGTTCAAGCTCACCAGCAGCACCTCGGAAACTATACAGGGTCACTATGGGTCGGAACCGACTCGACGGCACTTCACAACAACAACAACAAGTGATGTGCTACTGAGTTGGTTCCAACTCATAGCAACCCTGTATAGGGTTCCTGAGGCTGTAAGTCTTTACAGAAAGCCTCATCTTTCTCCCATGGAGTGACTGGTAGATTCTAACTACTGACTTTGCTTTTAGCAGCCCAGCTTATAATCCATGATGCTACCTGGGATTCTTTTGGGCAAGTTTAGGAAGGACAAAAGTATCCCTGATGGTGCAAAGGGTTGGTTAGGTGCTCTGCTGCTAACTAAAAAATGTTGGTACTTCAAGTCCATCCAGTGGTTCCATGGTAGAAAAAAACTGAAGAGCTGCTCCTGTAAAAAACACAGCTTAGAAAACCCTATGGGGACAGTTCTACTCCACCACATGGAATCCCTATGAGTTGAAACTGACTTGCCAACAACAACAAAGGAAGGAGAAACTGGGAGCTACCCATTAATGGTGTCAAGACCTGAGTACACCCAGGTTACTGAGAGGTCTGCATCCAGACATAGGTCTACAAGTTCTGTGATTTTGTCAGTTTAGTATTTTGAATTCATGCATATTTTACTCTCTATGAAATATTCATGGTTGATTTAATATGAAATACAAAATAATGAGTGCTTTCTATCTCAAAGTTGACACAGAGAAAAGATGGCTGATGCCTATACTATGGCTTCATGTACTCCTGTGCGCTGTCAAAATTTCTCTGGTGCAGGGTATCTGTGGAGTACACCACCTAAAGAGAAAGTTCAAGTTCCTTAGCTTGAAATTCAAGGGTTTTCTGTTCAGGCTCTTGACTAAATTCCCTATATCACCAGTCACCACATCTTCCTTCTCCACTCCACTTATTCATCCCTCGCCACAGTGCTCCCCATATGTGGACACACACACACACATACACAGGACTTCTTTGAGCCCCCGACTCACCCTCCAGTGTTCTTTGGGCTGAACCTTCTCCATGGGGAGCTCAGGTCTCTTGACTCCTTCCTGCTCTGCTCCTGACTGTGAATACAGACCCACATCCTCTCTCCCCTAGCACTCTGAGCCCACACCACCCAGTGGGCAAAGCAGTGTTTGTGCTGTTTTGGAAGACTAAACCTGGGCTGGCCCCATGGATTCATTTTCTGCTTTGAGTCTGTCCTTGGCAAAGGATTGTTTATAGCCCCTTCCCTGCAACAAACAGACTGAGGAGAATCCCAGAGCTTGACTGCCCAGGTCAGCAGCAGTTGAAAAATAAAGCTTTGGGAGATTTTCTTCCCCTTTTAGTCTAATTGGGGTTCAGTGAGCCTTCAACAGCATTAGAGGTTCTTTCGGAACTGAGGCCTCTACCCTGCAGGCTGTATGGGAAATCTTCTGCTAAACCTCTTCCTGCTGCTTTAGTACAGGGTTGGAGTCTGAAGAAAGCTCTCAAGTGGACAGATGGAACCATAGCTGGTCCCTGTCAGCATCAAGCAGGGGTGAATTACCCAATAAGCAAAGTTAGCACAGTTTTACGTGTGTTTACTGTTGAATCTGTAGTGAAGCGTTCATAAGTAATGGATTCATTAGTAAGCACATGTAAGTCTATGCCAGGTAAGAATATGGACTTACATGTGCTTACCTTGCTTACTAGGTACTTCATCCCTGTCAAGGATTGCAAATTTGAGAAGAGGCTTTGATTCCATAAGAAGGTGCTGTAGGGTTGAGAGAGAGATAGATGCTGGTCATATCTAAATAGAAACTTTTAAAAAAAGCTTTTATTGTGAATTGAGTGGTAGTTTACATGGGAGAACATTGGCTTTGCACTCATCCTATCGTATTTTGTTTCATTGCAATGATTACAATCCCATCCATGCATTATCATTCAACAGTATTTGCTTCTATTTCCTCTGTGTGTCTTTTTAAAGGGGGGAATGGACACCAAAACACTCAGGAATACACAATAACTTAAACAGCCCAGTCTTTCTGTTTCCATGAGTCTAGAGTCCTCAGCTTCTCTCTCTCCATGTCATCATCTCTGCTTCCATCTCTGGGGTTGCTGCTTTTCTGGTGGGGTTCCATATTCCACTCATGCTCTTCTCCCTTGATGGTCCTAGGGTGCTCTGTTCCTGGAATGTAAGATTAGCAACTCTCCCTTTTATGTTACAAAACTCCTACCTTTACAATTTTGACAATCACAATTAGTCATGATAACAATGATTCATTATTGAATCATAAGAATCTTATCTCCATCTCCTTTCACCAGACCCATCTAGACAAGATGAAAACTATTCAGTGGGGATTCTATCTTCCCCCGCACATTCTGAAACTAAATTCCCTCTTGAAAACTTGCAAGTCAGCTACTTCGTGCCTTTATAGTGCCCTTCCCCCATTTCAGGTAGCCAATGTCTAAGTTGCCCGTCCCTATCAACCCCGAGTAGAGAGGGGATAGGTTTGATCCTTGATGTGACCTCCTTCCCTCTCAGTTGGTATTTTAAGCAATTATTTCCAAAAGTATAGGTCAAGTTCATCAAATTATGGGAATTTACACTTGTTTCCTTTATCAAATTGCTTTATCTTCCTCTAGTTGAGTTCTGATCATCAAGCCATTGAAGCTAGGTGAAATGGGTACTATCTGCAAGTTTAGGCATTCTTGTGCATCTCCCCTCACTTCATATCAGCTGGACACTCCACTCTCAGTTCTAACCCTCCATGGCTAGATCCTTGTCCATGGGCTTAGGAGTCCCCAGATCTCACCACACTTTGGACCAACCAGCCCTTCCTCAAAAAGCAGAATTTTGATGTGTTGAAAAATGTGGATGTGTCCACTATAGATTCATAAATAAGCAAGAGTAAACCTGTGCTTACCTTGCTTACTGGGTAATTTGACACGGCATCATGCATGGCCTTGATCCTGGATGGTTGGAACAGGAAGGAGCAGTTCCACATTGATGAGCCAACAGTTCTCACTGATGCCTGCTCTTTCCTGGGTACTAGGGCCACAGGACTGGGTTGTCATTGTCTCTGTCCTTGGGAAGTTCACAGTCGGATGCTGGCTGGTGGGTGAATTACAGAATGAGGACTAGTGGGAGGCTGTGACTCACCCTGGGTCCCATAGCCAGGCAGAACCCAGGGCTCCTGACAACTGGACTGCCCAATGACAATTTGTTCTCTAGGCACCACGACAGTGTTAAGGGATTCCTGAAGAAAGATCACAACTCATGATGAGAACTGTACATGAAGATGTAATTCAAAGGAAAGAAACTTGACTTGATCTACCCTCACCCCTAGATCTCCCCAGTCTCCCAACACCCATCTAGCTGCTCCCTCTTGTGCTCTTTCTCTGTCATTTCTGTCAAATTCTGTTATTGGAAAATGGCCTTACATCCATCAGGAGACTTTCAGCTGGGAATCACAACAGAGTAACAAACGTAGGAATTTATTGGCACAGCTGAGAGCTACAGAGGTGGTCTATCTAGGTGCCATTAGCTGCACCTCATGCCTATTTTTTGCTCCATTTCTTTGACATTATTCCTGTCTGCCCTCCTCCACACATTGCCTTCATTTTTTGCCTCTTGAGCTCTCTCCATGGCAGAAAGAAGAGACAGTCCCTTCTGAGAGCACCCTTCAAAAAAGGGGGAGACTCCTGTTTCCCAGAAACACCAACAAACATCTCCCTTCATTGTCTGAACTAGGTCATGTTCCCTCCCCTGAACCAGTCACCATACCCACAGGACAGGATATGCTGAGAGGCTTAAGCCAATCAGGACCCACTCCTGGAGCTGGGAGTGAGTCATTCTCACTTAGAAAATGGAGACAGAGCAGGTTCCCAGAGGAGCATCTGAAGGTCTTGGTGGGAGGAGGTGAAATGGAAGCTGGAAGGCCACAAAGAACTGTAATAGACTTCACTGCCTGAGGTTCACCCTGTGGGAGCTCCTCCTTGTTACTGTAGCACCATGGCCCATGATCCACTTTATGCCCAAACCATGCAGAGTGATGGGTAGTTCCCACCGCCCAGGCTGCTCATGATTCTATGTACTGGTGCTTGTGTGTCCTCCACTTGTCGTCCCCCCACCCCATTCACCCTGAGGATCCCAGCATCACCTTGTGCAGCTCTGAGATGAGCCACCTTTGCTGTGTGTTCCCACTACCATCATTCATACCATCATGGTCTTGTTGCCTTATGCCCCCCTCAATGCCCCTCCTCTGCACACACAGAGCTTGCCTGTTCCTTCAAGGCACAAACCTGGACAAATCTTAATTAATCTCTCTAGTCGTAGGCTCTGGTGACTGACTGGTTTAGAGCAAGAACTCAATAAATATTTATTGAATTAATGAAAATAAGTGTGTGTTCCAGACCTGGCTTCTGTGAAGTTTTCATTTTAACAAAGGACAAAGCCTGGAGCCAAAGGAACGAAGTGCCACTGGTAGAATTTCGGGCACCAGGAAGCTGGGGACAGATGCTTCCTCTATTGTTCAGTGCCTGGGGGAGGAAGTGGTTGTCACAGCAGGTGGAATTTTCCATTCATGGCTTTCTTGTGCAAAAACAATCATGTTGTCTCCGGAAAACACAAGTGTGTCATGGAAACAAATGTGTTTCTCTTTGGCTTTCTTGGGGGTAGAAATTTGTCTAGTTAGGTTTCTTTGCCCTGGTTCTGGTTGACAGAACAATCCTTCCTGACATCACTGTGAGTTGTGAGGGCCATGCCCTGGCTGGTTCTCCCTCCACCCCAATCTCTAACCCCACAGGCACTGAGCCCCTCTGCCAGCCCAAGTCTGCCCAGGTAGGAGGACTCTGATGTGAGCTGGGGCTGAAGGCATGTAGACATCTCAGTCTCCTGCTTGTCAATCTGGCTGTCTCTCCTGCACTGACCTGAGTCCCTCCCTGGTTGCTGAGTCCCCATCATGTCCCAGCTCCACTCACTGACAGGACTCTCTGCTCTCAAGCTCCTCTCCTCCAGCCACCCTCCACTCTGCACAGAGCTGACCTTAGGGGACACAGGCTGATGGGGTCCTCCCTACTGGGAACCCTTCCCAGGCTTCTGGGGCCCACAGGTCACAGTCCATACTCCTTAGCCCTGTGCAGGTCAGAGGCCTGACAGTAATCACAAACACACCAGGCAAGCACCTACCCCTGCTTTTGCCCCTGCCCTCCCCTCTACCTGGATGTCCTTCTCTTCCTGTTGATCTCACTCCTCAAGACCCAGCCCAGCATTCCCTCCTCTGTGAAGCCTTCTCTGATTCTCACAGTAAGTCTGAGTCTCCCTTGCCTTGATTCTCCACTATTGAGTGTATTTCTGTCTCTGCACACAGTCTCTCACTACTGATCTCCTGGTTTGCCTTCCTACTAAACAACGAGCATGATGCGATCTGATTTTTCCATGTCCTGCCATCTGGTAGCAGAGAGGATGTCAGTGTGTACCTGTGGGGGTGAGAGGTGGGATGGAGCATGAATGGATGGACTTACTTCCATTATAATAGCAACCATTCTTTTATTTCTGGGGCAATCACTATATGCCAGGCCCCACACTAGGCAATTTGCCTGCATTTATCCACCATGGCTTCACACCACCTTGGGACTTGACATGACTGTTTAAGTCCATTTCACAGATGAGGCACATTAGGTCAGAATCACACAAGGTCACGCTACAAGGGAGTGAAGTAGTCAGGATTTGAACTCAGAAGCTAGTTGAAGTGACTCCAACCTCTTCATTTACTGAAGACCTACTATGTGCTAGGCACTATTCTTAGTTCTGGGACACAGCAGGGAATAGAACAAGCCTAGTCCCTTCCTTCACTGAGCTCCCATTCTAGTGTATATGGTGGAGTGGGGACAAATCTCAGACACATAAATACATAAAATATCATTGGGGTTATATGTGCTAGCCAGAAAAGCAAAGCAAGGTTGTGTAGCAGAAAGTGGCAGATTTGGCTGGGTGATATTTTAGAAGAGAGACCTCAGCAGAGACCTGAATGAAGTGATAGAATGAGCACTGGTTACAGCCGAGGAAAGCATGTTCTTGCCAGAGGAAACAACAAATGCAAAGGCCTTCCAGCCAGTATGGATTTAGCTGATCGGAGGACCAGTAGGAGGTCAGCATAGGTGGGGCATGGTTAGAGCCTTTGAGATGACAGGGCAGACTCACACTCATACCTTGAACACCTCTGCAGAACTTAATGACTTGATGCTGCTGACTCACCACCTCTCTCTCTATAATTCAACAGTTGTGTTGTGCTGATGGGGAAACTGAGAACCCCAGTGGGCAAGGACCTGCCCAGGGTCACATAGTGTGTTCTCAATGACTGCCTTTAGGTTGTTCTCTGGGGAGGTGGGAGCGGGTGTGCAGTCGGTGCTGGCAAAGCCCTGCGGAGAGGGAGGATGGAAGAATGGGATTGTTATAATTATTGCTATTGTCGTGCATGCAGAAATGACAGTGAATCCAGCCAACAGCCAAGCTGAAGAGAAGCTCAGTGGGAGAGGGTGCTCAGAGCCATTGCTCTCCAGAGGGGAGAGAGTGATTGTGACCCATTATTATTATTAATTATTATCTTGCATCTTCCACCTAGTCCAGGGTGCCAACCATGAGGTGGTCTCAGCCAGTCTGAACCCTCTGCCAGTCTCGGGAAAATCCCAGATTCCACTTACACTGTTTCATTTGCACCACTCAGGCTCAGGTGCTCACAATGCCTAGCACAAAATAGGCATTAACTAAATACAGTGAATGAGTGAATTGATGAACAAGGTTGAAGCCCTTAGATTCCTGAATGAATGAGAGTGGGTCCTAGGGGTAGGAATTCTCTGGAGGGTCTGAGAGATGCCTTCTCCCCCAACAGTTTGTGTCCTCTTTGGTGTGTGGGGAAGTCAGTAAGGATGCTGTTACCATGGCTACACATTCTGCAGCCCACCTCCCGAGTCAGGCCTATATTTAATTTTACTCGGTTCCACTCATCATTGCTTCCAGGAAAATCATAACATTTTGACATTGGTGAGGGACTGGGGGTGTGAGTGCATCAATGTGTCACTGAAATGTCAGTCAGGGACCTTCCCACCCCCTCGCATGCCTCTCACTAGGAGACCATATTGTCATTTACTTGTTGGGTAGGACGTGTCCCCGGTCAGGGAGGCAGAGATGCGTGGAGGCCCAAGGTCATTGGAAACCACGAGCCCACCTGTCTCTTAGTAGAAGCTCACAGCAACATTTAATATATGATTGACTGTATTAGTCTAATTGGCCAACCTGACAGTTATCTAATGATTGGTTCCTCCCATGATTTGCTTGTGTGATAAATACCTTGCTCACATCAATCCTAGAGTATTCTAAGGCATCCATCTTTCTTCTGCTCATAGAGCAGGAGCTATGCTAGTAGTGGGACATGACCTCTTTTTGCAGCCATTAGGACTATGGTGGGGACAAGTATTCTCTTTCCAACATTATGCTGAGAGCTGAGGAACAGAGTTCTGCTTCCTTGTGTTTTCCTCGTGGTCTGTCTTTTGAATCCTTTGATCCAGCCTCACTTCTGTCTTTGTTTACCTAATGGAACTTCATTCTCACCTTCTGTGAGCTTGAAGTGGTGGTGGTGTTTATAGCATGTTATTGTAGGGTCCTCTGAAGTGAAGGATACACCAGGTTATGTGGAAGACCTCTGAGGTGCTTGTATAGAACCCTCTCATCTTCTGTGAACAGAATCCTCTTTGTAGCAAGGAGTCAATTCCAAATGGTTCTGTCTACTGGGGCTGCCTCCTGGGGTGGGTACATTATTTGACTTCAGTCAAGAGTCTCTTCTCTGAGATTTGTCACGCTGAGATGGGGAGGAGTTCCCTCTTTCTATAGTATATCAGTTGTAAGGATAACAAGGCCTGCGACTGCTGTACCTTCCCACAGTGAATGTCAACATAGAGGGAAGCCAAGCTTAGAAAAGGGAAGGAGCAAGACCGAGGACACAGTTAAAGCCTCTGCCTCCAGCCATCCTTGTAGCCAGTTTAACCCCATGTATTTTCCAGAACAGAGCAAGGGGATGCTGAATGGTTTTAAATCAGAAAAGGATGGCACCAGGTTTGTATTATTTCATTATACTAATTCAATCTATATGCTGAGCAAATCATCTGAGAAGCTGGATTATATGAAGAAGAATTTGGTATCAGGATTTGTGGAAGACTCATTAAGAACCTGCAATATGCAGACAGTACAGCCTTACTTGTTGGAAGTGAAGAGGACTTAAAATACTTATTGGTGAAGATCAAAGACTACAGCCTTCAGTATGGATTACACCTCAACAAAAAGAAAACAAAAATCCTCACAACTAGACCAATAAATCACATTATGATAAATGGAGAAAAGATTGTAGTTGTCAGAGTTCATTTTGCTTGAATCCACAATCAACACTCATAGAAACAACAGTCAAGAAATCAAATGACATATTGATGTAAGCAAATCTGCAGTACAAGACCTCAGCCAAGTGTTCAATAGCAAAGATGTCAGTTTGAGGACTAAGGTGCACCGGACCCAAGCCATGGTATTTTCAATAGCTTCATATGCATGTGAGAGTTGGACAATGAATAAGGAAGACCACAGAAGAACTGATGCATTTGAGTCATGGTGTTGGAGAAGAATACTGAAATACCATGGAAGAAGTTATAACCAGAATGCTCCTTAGAAGCCAGGAAGGTGAGACTTTGTCTCTCATACTTGGGACCAGTCTCTAGAGAAGGACCTCACGCTTGGTAAAGTAGAGGGTTAACAAAAAAGAGGAAGCTCCCTAATGAGGTGGATTAGTACAGTGGCAGCAGCTATGCCTCAAGCGTAACAATAGTGAGGATGGTACAGAATCAGGCAATGTTTTGTTCTATTCTGCATAGAATCACGATGAGTCAGAACCAACTGGACAACACCTAGCAACAACATTTTTCAGTTACACAGCCAACAATTTGTTATTCCCATTTTGCTCAAGCTATTTGTGGTCCTCTTACAATGGAAGTTTCTGCCTAAAACCAAACGCTAGAAGGGAAGCAAGGCATGGAACAGAGAAGCAGCAGATCTAATATAGTGCCAACAATCACGAGTACAGACAAGCATCAGCAGGCTTCGGGCAGAGGGTTTGAGGCCGGGTCAATGTGGGGCACCAGCCAAACCTGGCTTCCCTTGGAGCTGAAGAGCTGGGCATTTGCACATACACGTGGCTGATTTCTCTCATGGATATTCCCTAGTTGGCTCTGGTGGTCCATGGTTAAGTAACAGCTACTAAATATTCTAGACTCATTGAGCCATAGAACATACTTGTAGACATTTAGGATTGTAGAATCTTAGTAGTCAGCAATTCATTCAATAAATATTTTCTGAAATTCCACTTTGCGTAGGCTGTGTGCTAGGTGTGGGGACACACAGCTGAAGTGTCTGTCTTTGTGGATGGTCAGTTTTCAAGTTGTGAAGTTTTTTTTTTTTTTTTTTTTCTTAAATGATTTATTGCGAATTATGTGACAGTTTACATGGGAGAACATTAGTTTTACATGTGAAGTTTTTTAATCACAGGAAGTCAGAGCAGGGGGGCTTTGGAGGGCTTCTTGGCTTCTGCATATAATTTATTTGAACTGAATTATATATTATGTGATCTTTTGATAAATATTTTCACCTCTGGCTTGGGCTTAACATAATGTTTCTGAGGTTCATCCAATTTGTTGCATGCTATCAGTACGTCATTCCTTCTTATGACTGAGTACTATTCCATTGTATGTATATTTCATAATTTGTTTATCTATTCATCCATTGCTGGAAGTTTGGCTTGTTTCCTCTTTCGGTTATTGTGAATAATGTTGCTATAAACATTCATGGACAGGTTTCTGAGTGGACATATATTTTCATTTCTCTTGTGTATATACTTACTTAGGAGTGGAATTACTGGGTTATATGGTAATTTGAAACTACCAGCTGTTCTGCGGGAAAAAGATGAGGCTTTCTGCGCCCATAAAGATTTACCGCCTCGGAAACCCTGTACAGGGTCACTATGAGTTGAAACTGACTCCACGGCACACAACCACCACCACCATGGCAATTTTATGTTTAATGGTTTAAGGAACAGACAAACTATTTTCAATAGTGGCTGTATCATCTTATATTCTTATTAGCAATGTACAAAGGTTCCTACTTCTATACATCCTTGTTAACATTTGTTATTGTTATTTTTTAAAAATAACTTTATAGTCATTGTATTGAGTGTAAAGTGATATCTCACTGTAGTTTTGATTTGCCTTTCCTAGTGACCAAGATGAGGTAGAAAGATCAGCTTTTCTACCCCAGTAAAGATTTACAGTTTCAGAAACAGGGTCACTATGAGTTGGAACCAACCCCATGGCACATAGCAGCAGCAGTAGTAACCATGAATATTGCACATAGTGCTTTAGGTGAAAGTTTAAAGAGGTAATTAATTTCCCACTTGATACTTTGTACATAAAATATTCCAGAACATTGGTTTCATTGCCAACAGTGTACCAGTGCTCTCCCCATTTCTGTCCTGGGTTTCCTGTTAACCTTTCATTTGGATTTTCTATACCTTCCTGCCTTCTCATCTTTGCTTTTGTGTAAATGCTGTCCTTCTGATCTTTTATAAGTGATTGTTCTAAATAATGCATTCTTCTGTGGTGTTATCTTTATTTTATGGGCAAGTCTGTTGTTTGGCTGACAGGTGGATAGCATCCTTTCCAAGTAAGAAGAGCATCTTAGGACCATAGTCTTGGGGGTTCCTCCAGGCTCTGTTATACACCATTAAGTCTGTTTTTTTTTTTTTGTGTATGTGTGTGTGAATTTGATTTTCTGTTCTACATTTTTCTCTCACTTTGTCTGGAACCCTCTTTTATGATCTCAGTCAGAGCAGTTGGCAAATGGTAGCTGGGCATCACCTAGTTCTTCTGGTCTTGGGTCATGTAGGCTGTGGCTTATGTGGTCCATTAGTCCTTTTGATTAATTTCTCCTGGAGAGTTAGGTTTTCTTTACTCTCCTTTGATCCAGATGGAAAGAGACCAATAGTTGTATCTTGGATGATCTCTGGCAAGCTTTTAAGATCCCAGATGCTACTCACCAAAGTTGGCTGCATTGTCTTTATGAGTTATGTTGTGCTAATTGACACAGAGGTTCCTCTAGTCTTGATCCTTGTTTGGTCTTTGAGCCTAGGAACTTTATGCCAAAAGGATGTTTGAGACATTTCCAAGACTGTGTCCGTTGTGTACTCTGTTGTTTATATTAATATACTTGCACCATCTATACTTATGCATGTAGAAATAGCCACAAACAAACCTATATCTGAAAGGTAACTAATACTAAGGACCATAGTATCAGGGGTCCCAGCAGTCTCTATCTGACCAGGAAGTCTGGTTTGCTTTTAGAATTTAGAATTTTGGTCCACATTTTTCTCCCACTCTATCTAGGACCTGCTAATCTGATTCTTTTCAGAGGAGTTCAGGCACCATCTAGTTCTTCTGGTCCCAGGGTTGTGGAGATGGATGTTTTCATGGTTTATTAGTCTTTTGGACTAATTGCTTCTATTTATCTTTAATTTTTTCACTCTTCTTTCTTTCTGACAGCAAAAGACCAGTAGTTGCTAAGATGGCTACTCACAAGATTTTAAGACCCAGGTTGCTATTCACCAAAGTAGGATGTAGAACATTGTCTTTGTGGATTATGTTATTCAAATTTACCTTGGTGTCCACCGAGACCATGGTCCTAAGTCCCCAGGCCTAGTGATTCATGCCCTCAAGATGTTTAGTTATGTCTAAAAAATTTTCATAACTTTGCTCCCTATGTGCCCTACTACATCCATAAGTATATTTGCAACAAAAGTAAATACCCATGTACAAATATCCTGTTAAACCTATATATGTTTATAGATACACTCCCACTTTCCCTCTCATACCCATTCCACCTGTGTGTCTATCCCCGAGTCTATTTGTACATCACACAATTATTGCAGGATTGTATATATAACAGTATTTATCTCTGTTGCCCTTAACTCTTTCACTCCACCCAGTGCCTTCCCCTGCCTCCATCATTTTTTTCTGCCCTCACTCTTATTGTATATTGTCTTCTTTCTCACCCAAACTAACACATGTCTACTCTCTAGATATTAACTTACCCTGGTAACCATCAAAGAATGTCTGTTTAAGTGTGAAAACCCTTTCTTGGCTTTTTAAGTAGTGATCTAGGAGATTAGTACTGAAAGGTATGTCTTTAAACTCACTAATTTGTCTGCCCATTGATCCAATTCTACTCCTTGCCCTTTCAATGTAGTATCTATTTCTGAAATCTTTATATCAATCTTCTGGATTTCTGTTTTCTGTCTTGTGTGGCTTCTAACTTTTCATTTATTTTTCAAGTTTGTTCTTGTAGTTCTTTCCTAAAAAGGTTTTCTTTGTGTGTGTGTATATATGTTTTCCTTGATTTCATCTGTAGCATTCTTGATCTTTCTCTCAATCCTTTGATGGTAACTAAATATCATTCTTCTGAATTCCTTAACAGGTAGTTCCAATGCCATTTCTTCTTCAGAGAGGTTTTCTGGCTCTGTATTTTGTTCACTTGTTTGAGTCACTATGTCTTATTTCTTTGTGTGAACTGAAAATTGCTGTTTGCTCCAACACATTGCGGTGTTGTACCTGTATTTATCTGGTGGTTGTATGTTGGTGTGTTCATAGGAACTGGCTATCTGTCTCATAGAGGGTGTGTTAGAGAATGCAAATGTGTATGCGGTTCTGTTTGCTGTTCATATAGCACCGTTGAAGGTAAGTTTGGCTGGTGTTGGCCTCTATCTATTGTTCATCAATTGGAACAGGAGTAAGACGGGTCCTCACCCAGTGAGTGGGGCTATAGGAAGTACAGGTATGACTGAGTTATTTGGGCATGGTTACTGATTCCCATCGGATGGGACAAGGGGAAAAAAACAAAAACAAGAGAAAACACTAAAAACAACATCAGAAAGGAAACAAAATTAAACAAAACAAAAAAAAACCAAGTGGGGAAACTGGTCAAACAATAGCAAGAAAAAAGAATTTAGTAACTAAAAATGAAAAGAAAATAAAAACAAGGGAAGAGGAAAAAGATAAAAAATAAGAAAGAAAATAAAAAAAGAGAAAGAGGAAAAGAGAATAGTAAAGAAAACTATCAAGGAAAATAAAGAAAGAGAGAAAGAAAGAAAGAAAGAAAGAAAGAAAGAAAGAAAGAAAGAAAGAAAGAAAGAAAGAAAGAAAGAATAGGGGCTGGGACAAAAGAAAATATAAATAGGAAAGAAAAAAAGGAAAGCAAAGAAATAATTAAAAAAAATAACAGAAGGGAGAGAAAAGTGGGAAACAAATAAAGAAAGGAGAAATATGGGGTGGAGGCAGGACCAGAGAGGAGAAAATTGGGGGGAGGGCATTTGATATGGATTGATGCCCTTTGCCAACCAAGGAGTTCACAAGGTAGGGGGCAAGAGGTGTGGAGGTGGATCACCTGGTCCTAGACAGAGTTCCTATTGGACATAGATGGTATGTGGGTTCAAAGTACCTGATCTGGAAGTACAAGTACTTCATGCTGGCTCAAGGGGTGGCTGGGATTAGTGTGCTTATTCCTGAAAAGAACTTTTTCAGGCCCAGTGGGTACCTGGGGACAGAGCGGCTGGTTAAGGAAGAAGTGCTTGCTTGCCCAGAGATGGCTGGGTACAGCTGCTCATCCAGCACTGCATGCTTTGTTGGTCTAATGAGGCAGAGTTCATGAACCTCCAGATACAATGGGAGGTGGGGTAATGTAGCTGGTGCCTGATCCATGAGGGAATCACTCTGACCTCAGGCTGAGCAGTGTCTGTGCAGGATCGGGTGCTGCTGCCTGAGTGAGGCTTGGGGCTGGCCACACTTCTGGGCACTAGAAGGGTGTGTGTGAGTGTTTGTGCTGTCAGGTCACTGTCCTGATTGAAATTAGTTTGCAAAAGTTCAAGATGGCCATGCTGTGTCCGGAAAACTGACAATTCATCTGCCTTCTCTCTTGTTACTTTTGTTCATCTTCTTCTCCTAGTAGGTATTCAATCCACTTTCTATCCTTTCCTCTGAAGCTCAGGTTTCCAGGATTAGCATCTGTATCATTCAGTCTTTCATGTCTTTGCTATAGGGAGTCTGGATAGTGTGTTTGTCTATTCCACCATCTTTCCCCACCCACTGTTTAGATTATTATAGTTTTGTAGTTAGTTTAGAAATTAGGATGTGTGAGTCTTCTAATTTTATTTTTTGTTCTCAATATTGTTTGGCTATTCAGGACCTCTTACAATTCATATGACTGTAAGGACCATTTCTGTGAAAAAGACCATTGGAATTTTGTTAGGAATTGCTTTGAATCTATAGATTATTTTGGTGAGTATAGTCATTTTAACAATATTAGGTTTTCCAATCTCTGTGCTTGGAATGTCTTTCAGTTTAATTCGGTCTTTTTAAATACCTTTAAAATTTCTTGTAATTTTCAGAGTACAGTCTTTCACCTTCTTAAATTTATTCTTAGGATACTGTTAGATACTATTGTAAATGGAATTATTTCCTTAACATCTTTTTCAGATTAGTCATTACTGATGTATAGAAATACAACTGCTCTTTGCATATCGATCTTGCATTTTACAACTTTGCTCAAATAATTTATTAGCTCTATTAGTTGTTTTTTTTTTTTTTTTTTGTGTGTGTGCTTGTTTTGGGATTTTAATACATAGAATAAGCCTTCTTTGAAAAGAGAAAGTTTTGCTTTTTCTTTTCCAATTTGTTTGCCTTTTGCTTCTTTATCTTGATTAATTGCTCTCACTCTCAGTAGGACTTCCAAAACAATGTTGAATGTTGTGCTAAGTGCCATTGAGTCAGTTCCAACTAATAGTGACGCTGTATAGGGTCTGGTAGCATAGTGGTTACAAATTGGGTTGCGAACTGCAAGGTCAGTAGTTCGAAACCACCAGCTGCTCCGCAGGAGAAACATGAGGCTTTCTGTTTCGTAAAGATTTACAGCCTCGGAAACCCTGTTCAGGGTCACTATGGGTCGGAACCGACTCGATGGCACTTAACAACAACAACAACATAGGGTTTCTGAGGAGCAGCTGGTGAGTTTGAATCACTGACCTCATGGTTCAAACTGATTTTGTGGTCCAGTGCTTATCCCACAATAGCTAAAGGGGGCATTCTTGTCTTATTCCAGATCTTAGGCAGAATGCTCTGTTTTCCACCATTGATCTTGATTTAACTGTGGGTTTTTCATAAAATCCTTCTAGTCCTATTTTGCTGAGTGTCTTTTTACTATGAAATGGTGCTGGATTTTGCCAAAGAATTTTTCTACATCTATTGAAATAATTATATTTCTCTTTGTTTTGTTAATATGGTGTGTTAATACATATTCATGGGTATTTTTTATGTTGAACAAACTTTGTATGCCTGAGATACATCCTACTTGGTCATAGCTATATAATCCTTTTGATATACTGTTGGATTCAGTGTGTTGGTACTTTGTTGAGAATTTTTGAGTCTGTATTCACAAGGGATAAAAAAACTGTAGTTTTTTTGGGGGGGCGGGGTTCATTTGTCTGACTTTACTATCAGAGTAATGCTGGCCACATAGGATGTGTTAGGAAATGTTTCCTCCTCTTCGAAGAGTCTGAGTATAATTGGTGTTAATTCCCTTGTTTGTTAGAATTCACCACTGGAGCCACCTACCTGGACTTTGCTTAGCTGGGAGTTTTTTTTTTTTTTTTTTTTTTAAAATGTTTTATTGTGAATTATGTGATAGTTTACATGGGATTTTTGAAGCCCCTTTTTAATTATAGGTATCCCCTTTTTTGAAAGGTCACTTTTTTTTTTTTTTTAAAGCATTTGTTGTGAATTGAGTGATAGTTTATAGGGCATACCATCAGCCTTGCACTCAACCAATCATATTTTGTTTCATTGCAATAATTATAATCCCTTCCACGCACCACCGGCTAACAGTATTTACCTCTATTCTCCCTCTCTCTTTTTTGATGTACACAAAACACAGAAAAAATATATACATTTAAATGACCAAAGGGCACCTTTTGCAAGTCAGCTGCCTGCCCGCCAGCACACAGCCTTTATCATTCCATGGGTCTAGAGTCCTCAGCTGCTCTCTATACCATAGCCTCTGCTCTGTCTCTGGTGTTACTGCTTCTCTTGGTAGGATCCCATGTTCTGCTCATGCTCTTCCCTCTTGGTGGACCTAGGGTCCTCTGATCCTGGAATGAAAGATTAACAACTTCCCCCTTTTGTTTCACATAAGGTGCACCTGACCCAAGCCATAGTATTTTCAATAACCTCATATGCATGCGAAAGCTGGACAGTGAATAAGGAAGAC
>NW_006408565.1:6999060-7025864 GCF_000296735.1 Chrysochloris asiatica | reverse complement strand
GGAAGAAGTGCAGCCAGAATGCTCCTTGGAGGCCAGGATGGCCAAACTTTGTCTCTCATACTTCAGACATATTGTCAGGAGGGACCAGTGTCTGGAGAAGGCTATCATGTTTGGTAAGGTGGAGGGTCAGAGAAAAAGAGGAAGATCCCCAGTGAGATGGATTGGTAAAGTGTCACCATCAATGGGCTCAAGTGTGGCAACAATAGTGAGGTTGGCCCAGGATCGGACAGTGTTTTTTTCTGCTGTGCATAAGGTTGCTATGAGTCGGAACTGACTAGATGTCACCTAACAACAACAACAACCTTTAGAGATGTGACAATCACAATTACTCACTATTGAGTCAAAAGGATCCTATCCTCATTCCCTTTCACCAGACCCTTCTAGACAAGAGAAAAGCTATTCAGTGGGGAATCTACCTTACCCTCTTCCTTCTGAAACTAAGCACGTTCTTGAAAATGTATAACCCAGAAACTTCATCCTGTATAGCACCCCCCCCCCCCAATTTTAGGTAGCCAATGTCTAAGTTGCCCATCCCTGTCAATCCTGTGTATTGAGGGGATAGGCTTGATCCTTTATGTGAAGACCCCTTTCTTCTAGGTTGGAATTATGAGCAACTACATCCATAAGCAAAGGTCAATTTCTTCCTGTGTCAAACATCTTTATCTTTCTCTAGTCGAGTTCTTAGTACCCAAGCTAGGTTAAATGGATACTCTCTGCAAATTTGGGCATTCTTGCATGCCCCGCCTCACTTCAGATCAGCTGGCCCCTGTTGGGAGATTTTTAATTACTACTGATTCAATCTCTATTTGTTATAGGTCTGTTGAGATTTTTTTTTTGGCAATTTGTATGTTTTTAGGAATTTGTCTATTTTGGCTGGATTAGCTACTATGTATGACAATTGTTCATGGAATTATTTGATAATCCTTTTATTTTCTGTAAGGTTGGTATTAATGTTCCCATTTGAATTTCTGACTTTAGTTATTTGCATTTTCCCTCTTTTCCATTTGCCAGTCTCAAAGCTTGTTAATTTTGTTGAACTTTTCAAAGAACCAACTTTTGGTTTAATTGATACTATTGCTTTTCTGCTCTCTATTTCATGTCTTTGGTCTAATCTTGCTTATTTTCTTCCTTTTGCTGGCTTTGGGTTTTGTTTCTTTTCTTTTTCTAGTTTGTTAAGGCGTAACGTTAGGTTGTTCATTTGAGACCTTCTTTTTAAAAATAGGCATTCCCTTTGAAAACTGCTTTCTATGCATCCTATAAGTTTTGGTATGTTGTGTTATTTTCATTAATCTCAATTATTTTCTCTTATTTCCCTCATGATTTCTTCTTTAACCCATTGGTTGTTTAAGAGTGTATTTTTTAATTCCCACATATTTGCAAATGTGTCCATTTCATTCTAATATTGATTCTAGCTTCATTCCATTGTGGTTAGAGAAGATACTTTGTATAATTTTAATCTTTTAAGATGTATTAATTATTGTTCTATGGCATAACATATGGACTATCCTGGAGAACGTTCCATATTCATTTGAGAACAGTGAGTAGTCTATTGTTGTTGGGTGGAATGTTCTGTTTATATATGTTGGCTCTAGTTGGTTTGGAGTGTGGTTCAGGTTCTCTATTTCCTGATTGGTCTTTTGTCTAGATGTTATATCTATATTAAAAGTGAGGTACTAAAATCTCCAATTATTATTGTAGAACAGTCCATTTCTTCCTTCCATCCTGTCAATATTTGCTCATATATTTTTTGGCTCTGTTGTTTGGTGTACAACAACTCACAAAGTCTGATTCTAAAGGCCATGCCCCCAAGTACTGCACTAGAGTGACCTTTGAGCCTTTCAATAAGTATGTATAGAGCTCTTTCTACATGTCTGACTCTGGGGTAATTTTGTGAGCAATAGTAGACATAGTCTCTGCCCTCATGGCTCACCTAGTCTAGTTGGGACAGACAGAATTTCATAATTGAAGTTAATGTGAGTCTGCAGGTATTATAAATGCTGTGAAGAAGAGGAGCGTTGTGATAGGAAAGCTATCCTTTAATAAGGTTTGAGTTTGACAAGAAAGTTTGGAGATAGTTTTCCTGAGGGAGAGATGCCTGAGGTGGGATCTGAACTGGGAAAGAGGGGCTGGAAGCGCACCGCAGGCAGAAGGGACAACCTGTGTGAAGGCTTTGTAGTTATCAGGAATATCATGAAAACCCCAAACCAAACCAACTGCCATTGAGTCGATCTGACTCATAGTCACCCTATAGGGTAGGGTAGAACTGTTTTTCCCAAAGAGCAGCTGTGAGTTTGAACCACTGACCTTTTGATTAATGGCCCAATGCTTAACCTATGGTACCATTAGGGCTTCTAGGACCTGGAGTGTTCTAGAAGGAGGGTAGGGGCTAGACCAAGCAGGGCCTTGAAGGCCACCATTAGGAACTCTTCTTTATCCTAAATGGCAAGGGAAGATGTAGATGACTGTAAGCAGGCCAGGCAGGGAAGCAAATGGTAGCATCCATCTTTTGAGATGATTCCTTAATGGTCAGGTAGAGAATGGACTATTTTAAAGCAGGACTCCCTGCCTGCTCAGATTTATGTTCCCCCTTTTCCTCCCTACACCAGAAAATAAGCTTCTATGCCTGGGCAGGAAAATATGCCAGGATCCTGGGCCTGCAGCATCTGGGACTAGATTGTTCACAAGCTGACACTGAAAAGGAGTCCTCACCTCACCTCTGTTTTCAAAGTCTCGCTCTTGAAGATGCTGACTTCAAGTACTGGAAGTGTGGAGCAACCCTTGTCCTAGGTATGTATACAAATCATACCATCACACACAGAACATGTACATGAGCTCCCATGACTAGAACCCTACCACCATTGGAATAAAGGGCGTCTTTTCCAAGTCCATTCCTGAAAGTGGTTGGAATGGTGGGAAAGAGTCTTAACACTTAATTCCCCTGTCCCTGCAACAATGCTGTAAGATCCATATTCCCATTGTACAGAGAGACCTGAGGCTCAGAACAGTTTAGTAACTTGCCAAGATCATAGAGCTGGGGAACAGCAGCAGAGAATTCAGACATGGTTGGATCTGGTTGCAAAGCTCAGACTGTTTTCATTAATATAGAGATCATCTAGTTTCTGAAAATTGCCATATTCTTTGAAATGAATATTTTATATGATGCATATTCACAAAATTTTGCAGTTTATGGCATACTGTAACAAACTGGTTCGCTATACACAATAAAATAATTTAGCAGACTGCTCAAAATGCTGAGAAAGCCCCCTTATAAAGGTCAGATTTATTATACACAGTTCGTTCTGATGTCAGAAGCATCCTCCTCCTCTTTGGTCAGTTTACCCAAGACAAAAGATCTTGCTTCTTGATTGCCAAACTTGATCATTAGATGCTGATGTCATAAGTTTCTCAGGGGAGTGGTTTGTTTGCAGATTCCTGGGCTATAATCCCAAGGATTCAATAGGCTCTTGTGAAGTCTCCCTGCCCCTATATTCTGACTGAAGCTTTGAAGGGTCCATGCCTGGTGAAGCTCTGGACTCCTTCCTCCTACAGAGGTTGTAGAGATCAGCAGGGAACAGTAGAAGTGTGTGGAACCTGGAGCCCAAGCAGGAGAGGTCCTTGTGAGTATACCTCTGAGTCTTCACTGTCAAATGGAAATTCTGATTGTACAAATGATAATTAATGTCCTAGGAAGTGACTGTAAAGACTTTGGCACATGAGAAATGGTCAGTACATCTTAGTAATGGTTACTTCTTTCTCTTGTTTATTATTTGTACAGTAACTATTAAATAATAATAATAAATAATAGTCTCTGTGTTGGTAGAAGTACAGCTGGATTGCTCCTTTGAAGTGACGATGGTGAGACTTTGTCTTGTGTTCTTTGGCCATGTCACCAGGAGGAACCAGTCCCTGGAGAAGGCCATTATGCTTTGTAAAGGGGATGGTCAAGGAAAAGAGGAAGACCCTCAATGAGATGATAGACACAGTGGCTGCAACAATGGGCTCAAATATAACAACAATTGTGCAGATGGTGCAGGACTGGGCAGTGTTTTGTTCTGTTGCACATAGGGGCACCACGAGTCAGAATTGAATTGATGGCACCGAACAAGAACATTGCTACTGAGAAGAAGGTGCTGGTTCTCCCAGGGGTAGTCACAGAAGGTTTCAGAGAAGAAGTGGTTCCTGAACTGGGCTTTGAGGGATGAATAGGAGACTAGCAGGTGGATGAGGCAGGAAGGGCTACCAAAACACAGGAAACAATATGTGCAAAAGCACAGAGGGCTAAATTAAGAAAGACCATTCATGGAAATATTAGTGATTGGAGTTAAGAGATCATAACTGTTGGAGAAGGGCAGAAGTGGGACTGGAAGGCAGGTAGGGGGGTCTAGTTTCCACAGACATGCTGAGGCAATAGAAGACACCACTGGCTGTAAGTAGGGAGATTAGTTAAGTAAGATGGTGCTTTAAGAAGATGTGGCTTTAGTTTGGATGATGGGCAGAAGGGGCGAGCATCTAGTTTTAGCCAGTCTCATCACTGAGTTCTCAGAGCAGTCCAGGGTGCAGAGCCTGAGGAGGTTGGGTGTTGGGTTCAGGGCTGGGCAGATGAGTCTGCCTGTGGAAGTTGGATATGTGAATCTGTGGCTTAGAGGAGAGAACTGGACCCATTAGATTGCAGAGGAAGTGATTAGAATTTGAGAGGATGAAAAAACAGGTCTGAGTTTTACTATCCATATGCATTCCATACATTTGATTCCAGAGGGGGGCAGTTGTGCAAAGCCATGACCTTAGGGAGAATTCTTGCTTCCTGGCCCAGTCCCACCTGCCCTTCCAGTTATAAATGCCCTGGCTCTGGGCTTCCCAACTTCCACATGTAGTTCCCTCCTTCTGGAATGCCTTTCCCCACCCTTCCATCCATATCTCAGCACTTCTGCCTATCAGAAACCTAAGCACCTTGAAAGTCCTGCTCACTGTGACCATCCCATGACCCTACCTAGATCCCCCTCAATCTGCCTCTTCCTCCCTTGTGCTCCAGAGGTGACTGGAATGAGCATGGAGGTCAAGCCAGGCAGAAGGGGCATGACCTCTGCTTATGCTGCCTGACTGTGTGACATTGGGCAAGTTTCTTTCTCTCTCTGAGTCTATTTCCTCATCTATGTGATGGGGATGACAGTATCCACTCACCTGGTAGTTTTCTGCTTTTCAATTGTTGTTGTCAGGTGCCATCGAGTCGGAACCGACTCATAGCGACCCCATTCACAGCAGAACGAAACAATGTCCGATCCTGGGCCAACCTCACTACCACTGCCACACTTGACACCATCAATGACGCCACCTGGCCAATCCATCTTGTTAGGGGTCTTCCTCTTTTTCTCTGACCCTCCACCTTACCCAGCATGACATCCTTCTCCAGTGACTGTTTCCTCCAGATAATATGTCCAAAGTATGAGAGACGAAGCTTAGCCATCCTGGCCTCCAAGGAGCACTCTGGCTGCACTTCTTCCAAAACAGATCTATTGGTTCTTTTGGCAGTCCATGGCACTTTCAGTATTCTCCTCCAACACCACAACTCAAAGGCATCAATTCTTCTACGATCTTCCTTATTCACTGTCCAGCTGTCACATCCATATGAGGCTATTGAAAACACCATGGCCTGGGTCAGGAACACCTTAGTCCTCAAGCTGACATCTTTGCTCCTCAACACTTTAAAAAGGTCTTGTGCAGCAGATTTGCCTAATGCAATACATCATTTGATTTCTTAACTGCTGCTTCCATGAGTGTTGATAGTTGATCCAAGAAGAATGAAGTCATTGCCAACTTCAATCTTTTCTCTGTTGATAAGAATGTTGTTTATTGGTCCAGTGGTGAGGATTTTTGTCTTCTTTACATTGAGAGGTAATCCATACAGAAGGCTGTGCTCTTTGATCTTCTTCATCAGTAAATGTTTTAAGTCCTCTTCACTTTCAGCAAGCAAGGTTGTATCATCTGCATATCGCAGGTTGTTAATGAGTCTTCCTTCAATCCTGATGCCACGTTTTTCTTCATAGAACCCAGCTTCTCATATTATTTGCTCAGCATACAGGTTGAATAAGTATATCTGATTTTCAATAAGTATACATTAATCCTCTTTTTGACCTTTACTCATTAATTTTGGCCTACCATCTCTGACTATAAAATGAATCCTCCAAAGTCAGGACCCTTCTCTGTTTATCTTTCTTCATTTGTTTAATAATTAGGTATTAAATGTCTCCTCTGTACATGCCAGGGGATATAGACATGACCCAACCCCTGCTCTTGAGATGGTCACAGTATCTGCATTCTTCAGAATGGAGTAACCTAGTTATAACTGGGAATGGACTAATGTGTTGGACTGCAAAGCTGGTTTGAATCACAAGGTTGGCCATTCATAGTTACCAGACACTCCTTGGAAACTGTATACAGAGTCCTGGTGTGGTGCTGTGGGTTAATGCACCAGATGGCAAAGCCATTTGAACTGCAAGGTTGGTGGTTCAAATCACCAGCTGCTCCTCAGAAACCCTATCCAGTGTCTCTATGGGTTGAATCTACTCGACGACACTTAACAACAACAAAATGGGTTGGAACCTACTTGATGGCAACAACAACAACAGTGTGGACCAATAGAAAACCCTGTTGGTTCAATGAATAAAGCTGCTAACGACAAGGTTGGTGGTTTGAACCCACCAGCTGCTCCATGGAAGAAAAACGAGGCAGTCTGTTTCCACAAAGATTCCCAGCCTCAGAACCTTTGGAACAGTGCTACTCTGGCCTGTAGTGTCACTACGAATTGGAATTGACTTGACAACAGTGTATGAGATCCAGTTTTAACCCTGTGTTGTATTAAAAGAAACAGTTCAGTAACAAACAATACTTATAGTTGTTATTGTTGTTGTTACGTGCATTGAGTCGATCACAACCCATAGCAACCCTGGGTTTCTGAAGGGCAGCTGGTGAGTTTGAATCACTGATCTTGCAGTTCAAACCAACTTTGCAGTCCAGCGCATTAACTCACAGCGTCACACCAGTTGTTGTTGTTGTTAGGTGCCATTAAGTTGGCACTGACCCACAGCAATCTTATGCACTTCAGAGCAAAACACTGCCCGATCCTAGGCCAACCTCACTACTGTTGCCACGCTTGAGTCCATTGATGCTGCCACTTGGCCAATCCATCTAGTTGGGGGTCTTCCTCTTTTTCTCTGACCCTCCACCTTACCAAACATGATATCCTTCTCCAGCGACTGCTCCCTCCTGACAATATGTCCTAAGTGTGAGAGGCGAAGTTTGGCCATCTTGGCCTTGAAAGAGCACTCTGGCTGCACCTCTTCCAACAGAGATCTGTTGGTTCTTTTGACAGCCCATGGCACTTTCAATATTCTCTTCCAACACCATAACTCAAAAGCATCAATTCTTCTACGGTCTTCCTTAGTCACTGTCCAGCTTTCGCTTGCATATGAGGTTATTGAAAACACCATGGCTTGGGTCAGGTGCACCTTAGTCCTCAAGCTGACATCTTTGCTCCTCAACACTTTAAAAAGGTCTTGTGCAGCAGATTTGCCTAATGCAATACATCATTTGATTTCTTAACTGCTGCTTCCATGAGTGTTGATAGTTGATCCAAGAAGAATGAAGTCATTGCCAACTTCAATCTTTTCTCTGTTGATAAGAATGTTGTTTATTGGTCCAGTGGTGAGGATTTTTGTCTTCTTTACATTGAGAGGTAATCCATACAGAAGGCTGTGCTCTTTGATCTTCATCAGTAAATGTTTTAAGTCCTCTTCACTTTCAGCAAGCAAGGTTGCATCATCTGCATATCGCAGGTTGTTAATGAGTCTTCCTTCAATCTTGATGCTACATTTTTCTTCATAGAACCCCGTTTCTTGGATGATTTGCTCAGCATACAGGTTGAATAAGTATGGTGAGAGAATATAACCTTGTTGCACACCTTTCTTAATTTTAAAACATTCAGTGTTCCCATGTTCTGTTCGAACAACTGCTTCTTGGTCCAGGTACAGATTCCTCATGAGTACAATTAAATGTTCTAGCATACTCATACTTTACAATGTTGTCCATAGCTTGTCATGATCCACACAATTGAAAGCATTTGTGTAGTCAATAAAGCACAGGTAAACATCTTTCTGATATTCTCTGCTTTCAGTCAAGATCCATTGGACATCAGCAATGATATCCCTCGTTCCTAGAAAAGATAGCTAAAGGGGTACAATTTACCACCTCCATGTCCCATTCCTCACCATGGGAGAACTGCAAGCATCTTATATGTCAAAGCCCCCAAATTCCCCCACACAATAGTCCTCCAGAGTTCTCTTAGCCTCCTCTGTCTGACAAGTCCCCCCACTTTCATGATCTAGAGAGACAACTTATTCTTCCTGGTGTCTCCATTTTGCTCTCCATTCCGATTCTCCTGGTTAGGTACCATGCGTGCACACACACACATCAGAAACTGCCTTGCAAAGGTAAAATTCTTGTTTAGAGGGCAGAAGAAGAGGAGAAGCTGAATGGGCGGAGATAACGTTCTCTTGAGTGAATGGGTATGTGTGTGCAAGTGTTGCAAATGCTCACATGACAATAAACACTGATCATGGCATAGCAGGTTAGCAGTAAGCACCAAGGAGTGTCCTTGAACACCGGAGATACTGTGATTCTATTAAGTTTTAGATGTAGAACTTTGTCAAGCCCCAAGAGGATTGGGGATGCACTGAAAGCCACCACTCACTCCAATGCCCCTCATATATTAACGGCCCTGCCCCACAGAAGCCTGGCCACCAGCAGCATGGGAGGATGGTCTCAAATAAGGACACCTGCCTCCTATCAGAGGAGGGCTGGAGGCCCGGCTTCACCATACCACTGAATTCAGACAGCTCTTCTCCCAACCTCTCAGCTAAAGGGGGTTGTCTCCCAACCTCTCAGCTAAAGGGGGTTAGCTCTCCCAGGACTTCTGAGGATTGTAGTCAAATCTGTGCCATAGATAAGACGTGTGTGTGTGTGTGTGTGTGTGTGTGTGTGTAGCCAGCAGAACAAAGGGATAGAATTTTTACAACTCCCCTCCCCCCCTGTAGAACTGTGAGCATCTCTTCTTTTGAATGCCCCTCATTCAACAAACATTTAATGTCCCTCCCTGTGGTGAAGCTTAGCCTTCAGAATCACCTATCTGGATGGGGACGCAGGTGTGGACACAGACCATCTATGAAGAAGTATGACAAGTACTTTAAAGAGGGGGTGACCTTAGGGAAGGGGAAGCTAGAGAAGGTCACCAAGTTGAGTCTAGGGAAGGTACAGGTGAGCCCTTGGGGCTCTGCAGACGGGAGGAGCGGGATACACTGAACTAATCTCTGCACAGATCATGAGTGCATCAGAACTGGGGCAAGTACCACACAGGAGAGGACTCCATGCTCAGATTACAGACTGAACTTGCTCTGAGAGACAAAGATGAACCAAGGAGAAGGGGACTAGGATGGTGTTCTAGGTAGAGACAAAGGCATGTGCAAAAGCCCTGTGATGGTTAGAAGCCTGTGCATTCTGAGAGGTTGAGAGAAGGCCTAAAATGCTGGAAGCAGAGAGAAGAGCAAGGAAAATCCAGTGATTGAAGGAAGCTGGGGAAACGGGAGGGGCCAGGCTAAGGGTATTATGAGGAGCCTCTTCCATCTTGGCCCCACAACCGTGCCATTCCTCTACCAACCACATGCATCAAATGATGCTCTCTCTGCCAAACTCAGGGTCCAGGGGATGGGTATACGGGTGACCAAACATCTGTCACTGATCCCCCACCCCACCCCAGCCTCTGACCCTGCTGTCAGCACTGGATCCTGACATTCCACTGTCCCCCAAAGGGGCTGTAGGCTGGAAGCCAGGGGCTGGGGTGTGTATGCTGTGTGACCTTGGGTAGGGGCCTTTATCACTCTGGGCCTCAGGGTCATCACCAGAGAAATGGGATTGTCTTTGCAAGAGGTTTTTGAAGAAGAAATAAGGTAGTGGGAGGGAGGGGAATGCTGGAGCCCATCAACCAATTAGAAGGCTCTTCAGTCACACCTCCTTTAAAGGGCTCTGCATATACCACTGAGCACACGTTTAGACAGAGCGTGTCCCCTCTCTCAAAACATGATAGAATGACTCCCCCACAGACAGAATGAGCACTCTGGCTGGCCCTGCAGGTGGACTCTCTCAGTTATAATCATGTAAAGAGGGGCTATGTTACCTGGCCAGATATAGGTTTCCTCTTCTTGATCCCCAAGGTCTTGCTCAAGTCTAGTTGTCCATGTACAGTAGGGGGTCTGGGGCATCCCTGACATTCAATGGACCCAGGGCAAGAGCACAAGGGAAGGTCCATCCACCTGATCATCTAAAAGTTACAGTACATTGTTAAACAAGTCTGCTCTATTTGCTATGTTGACAAGTATGACTTTATAGCAACCTGGGAGATCAGGTTGGATTTTTAAGATTCTCAGGTCACTTGGAGCTCTATTCCAGGATGGGAAGATACATGGAAAGCAGCTTGAGACCCTTCTTTGCCCACATTTCTCCTTGTTTCCAGATCTGGTTTACTCCTCAAGGGGCCTATATGCAGGAGACAGACCTTGGTAGCTCACCCCACAGCGCAGCCTACCCTCAGGGAGATGGGCCTAGTGAAGAGGTCCCCTTGGGCTTGGGAAGGGTTAGGGATACTAGCATTCCAGATATCAAAGCATTGTCTACCTTGATGGATGGGTGGACAGTCTCTGGTGAGCCCATCCCTTTGGGCACATGGATTATACTACTATACTATACTGGGGAGAGGAACACCCCAGGGAAGGGGCCTCTAAGTGTCCAGGGTAGGGCTTCTCTTGACCAAGTCTGAGAATAGTATGAAATCTAGCCCCTGCTCCACTTGCCAGACTGTTTGCGTGGTACTTCCGTGGGAAGGATCCAAGAGGCCGAGCAAACCATTAGAGAGAGCAAGACTTATAGACCCATAAGTCTAGATACAGGACCAGAGTTAGGAGGTGGAGTTGGCTAGAAAAGGGACCTGAATTTAAGGGAACTGTGTAAGTGAGAGGAAGCAGGTAAGGCTGTACCTGCCTACCTCCCCAAACTACTGCAGGGCTGACAGACTTAGGGAAACCCTTTTCTGTTTCCTTGCGGATCACGACTTGCAACAGAAGCCACGAGCACCTCGAAGAGCAGGTAATTACAGTCAGATCTACAGCAAAACTGGTCGACCGGCACCCTAATGGTCTTGTGATTTCCACACTCACACTTGGCTGCATCTCATACTACAAATAAATACTTTTTAAGGAGTCTTCTCTCTCCAGGAGTTCATGACTTCCCTCCATCTATCTCCCTTAGCAGATCTTCCACAAGAATGAGCAAGAGATACTCTCATTTAAAAGAAGGGGAAAAGAAACCAGCCAGTAGAGTGGAAACTGCTTTTTAACAAACTGTGGCATAAAAAGGAGAATCACATGTTTCCAAAGTGTTTTTGATGAACCTCTCCATATGGGGACAGCCTGCTTGCTCATAAAGGCATAAAGGAAGACTGTAGAGACATTTTTGCTTTCATCATTAATCAAGTAGATGAAACACATGTGTGTGGAGTGCCCATTTCCACTGAGAGCGCCTGAGCCAGGCCAGACCTGACAAACCAGGACTCAGAGGGGTGAGGGACAGGAAAGGCACAGCCACACCCTCCACGGTACGGTTCTAGAAGGGTCACTCAGAGTGGATAATGATTGTGGGAATGATACGAGCCCCTCATGGACATCCAGGGGGTCTCTGCCATCTAAAAGGCTCCTTCCTTTGTCTTTGATGGAGCATATCTTTTGTGGCATGTGCTATGCAGGCACTTTATGAAGACTGTCTTCCTGGGTCCTCATCATGACTCTAGGGCAGGGGTGCTATTATCACACTCATTTTACAGAGGAGGAAACTGAGGCTCAGGGAGGGCCAAGGGCTTGCTCAGCGTCACTCAGCCAGGAAACTGTGGAGCAAGACACAACCCTGGGCTGTCCTTATGAGGGGTGGTTGGGGAGGGAATCCTCGTCCATCAGGGGCCTGGTCATGGTGCCTGTGTCAGCTTGTTACTCCCCATTGCAGTGCAGAGAGGGGTTACTATCCTGTTTCCCGACACACAGCAATGAGGTAACTGGCCCAGGTCACACAGCAGTGTGTGTGGAGCAGGGCTTCAATTCCTGGTCTGCTTTCTCCACACCCCAAGGGTTCTTCACTACAGGAGAACTGTACCTCTCCCAGGCCCTCTGCACCTGTCTTCTCCCTGTGACTTTTTCCCTTGGACACCAGGCCCCCATTCCAGCTGCTCTGCAGCTGCCTGCTGACCTCATCACCACCACTGCAGGGTCTCTGGTGGGCTGAGATGGCTCCCTGCTATGGGTTCACAGAAGATGAACCAGTCTCAGCAGGAGTGGCCCAAACACAGCCTTTTAGGAGGTGAGCTTTGGCTATAATGTGACTGGAAGTCGGTGGAGAAAGAGGCCTTTATTCTCAGTGGGCCACCCCAGTCCCTAGCATGCTGTGTGGCTGCATCTGTCAGCTGCTGCCATGATGACTCTGTACAGGGCAGCCCGGCCAGCACAGTGCTCACCGCCATGGCACCGTCCTTTCGTCTTGTCCACGGGTCTCAGGTTAGGAGCTGGCTGCCCTGGGCTCCTTTGTTACAGGTCTGCTCCCCGTGTCTCCTTCCTCCATATCAGTGGCCCCCCAAGGCTTGTTCTTTACATAGAAAATGGCCTGGGCTCGAGAGGGTGAACAGAAATATGGATGTCCATGACAAATGTGACAGACGGGCAACTGTCATGTTCCCTTGGCGAAAACAAGTCATATGGGTGAGCCTACATGAGTAGGGTGAAAAATATGCCTCCCCAAGGGGCAGGTGATGAACATTTGTTGGAAATAGTCCAATCTGTCACAGAGACGTTGGGCAAGTTGCTCCTATCCCTGACCCTGGAATTCCCCTGCACAGTTACAGGGCTGGGAGATTCCAAGAGCTTCCTGTCTCCAGTTCTCCATAATCTCTGGTCCCTTGATACTGGGGTGTGCAGGGCCCCAAGTGGTCATAGAGTCCAGTGGTGTGCAGGGTTGGGTGGGCAGCTAAGCTCCTGTTTCTAGAAGCTGGCACCGCACCCATCCTCCGCCTTCCAGTCTTAGTCCTGAGTCCTCTGCTCTGAACCACCTGTGCTCCTCAGCCTCACCTGTCCCCTGCCCTCTGCCCCCAGACCTCCACCTGCTCTCCCCCTCCCCGAACACACACCTGTACAGGGTGCCCAACTCCAAGTCCTCCATCTTTCATCGGGACTCCACCCTCCTCCTCACCCCTCAAAAATTCCCAGTCTCTAGATCCTCTCCACCCCAGCCCCCAACATCAGTCTCCCAGTAAGATCCACAACAAAGGAAATTAAGCCCAGCCCCTGGGAGGGAGACCTGCTTCCCTTCCTCATCTGCCGGACCAGGCACCTGCTTGGAGCATCATTCATTTCCTGAGAATGGAAGCCCAGGCCCCTGGCAGATGTGTGTGTGTGCTTTGGTGGCATTAGAATAGCTCTTCCCGGCCCCAGCGCCTCCCTTTCTTTCCCAGCCTCCAGCCTCCCTTTGCTGGGCTCTTGGCTCTCTCTCTAAAGCATCCTTTTGTGTTGCTGCAAATTGCTTCCAATTCCAGCAAAGCGGCTTTCCAGCTTTGCATAAAGCCCAAACCCTCAGCCCTGGAGGAAAGCTTTCCATCTTCCATCCTTCCCTCCTAGCCAGGCATCAGGCCCTCATTTTCTGAGCCACAGTGGAAGATAGAGTAACACTTTGAATAGGAGAAGGAGGGCTCTCTCTATGGACGCAAATGCAGCCTTCTGTGAAGTTCATGGGCATCCCTGGGAGTTTATCACAATGTGCACCAATAGACATGCTCCCGTGAACACCTAGCAAGGAGAAACCTGGTGATCACAGTGATAATACCAGTAATGGGAGACCCCATAGGCTTGCTTTAATCTTTTAGAATTTTATAAATTCCATTACTTACTCTCCGCTTGGCCACCCCTTGTTCTGACAACCGTGGCAGCAGAATGCTAAAACATTATGCTCTGCTTGTAGTTTATAATTAACTTATTTTTTGTTCTTAACTTCCTCTTAACCTGTTTTTCTCAAGAAAGTATCCTACCACAGTGCTTTGGTGGCATTGGAATAAGTACTAGGATAAGTACTAGTTTTAACCAGATCTGGCCCACTAGACATGGGTAGTAAAGTCAGTTATGACTCATAGTTGACCCCAGAATGATAAAACTTTGGTCAAGGAACAAAAATGCCAAAAAAGACATCATCTGATATCAACTCAGACCACATTTAAAAGTGAGAGGTCCAACGGCTGTTTCTGTGCCAGAATTCAAAACTCCAACCCAATGCATATTCATGACCATTTCTCAAGTATCTGTTACATATTCATAATTTTTCTTATATCATTTCCTGGTAGATATATATGGAGTCCTGGTGTGGCACTGTGGATTAATGTGCTGCATTTCAAGGTCAGTTTGAACAGCAAGGTCGGCGGTTCAAGCTCACCAACCGCTCCTCAGAAACTCTATACAGGGTTGCTGTGGGTAGGATCTGACTCTACAGTGCACACACACACACACACACACACACTCACATGTGTTGTTGTTAAGTGCCATCGAGTCAGTATATATGCTCCTGGTGTGGTGCTGGACTTTGAACCACAAGGTTGGCAGTTCAAATCCACCAGCTGCTCCTCAGAAACCCTATCTATACAAGGTCACTATGAGTCAGAACTGATTTGACGATATTTAACAGCAAGCCATGTGCTTTAGGCTCTGTAAATGAACCTGCTTTCAGGAATGTTGTTGTTATTAGGTGCTACCAAGTGAGTCAGGTCCGACTCATAGTGGCCCTATGTACAACAGAATGAAACACCGCCTTGTCCTGCACCACCCTCATCAGTGTTCGCATGTTTGAGCCCATTGTTGTAGTCTTCTTCTTATACCAGACGCAAAGTCAGGGAGTGGTTTGTGAGTGGCTTACTAGTGAACATGTTCTCTAAGTGACTGGACCGCAGGGGCCACCTGCGTCATCCATAAGCCCCCGCTCCTTCCTCTTCTAAATCAGATTTACCCATTTGCAAACTTCTATACACCCACCACCCAGCTAGGGAAGCCAGCCTCTTCCAGCAATTGGGAGAGATAATTAACAGTGATCTTTTTAGCTTAATCAGCTCCAACCCAGGGAAGACGTTCGTGATGGAGGGAGCCTGGATTTGGGGGATGTGAATTACATACTCCCAACACTTCATCACCCTCGGTTACTGTCTTATCTTTATTCATTCTGGCAAATTAAATTAGCATTGTCTTTCCAATCTTGTTCTTTAGGAGGAATTAAACAACAGTGGCAAAAGAGAAAAGGCCATAATGGGGGTGTCTTTGCATTTTCTGGCTTCCTGTATCTTAAAGACCCATGGTCCCAGAAAATATCAGAAGACCAGACCTTCTGGAGTGACCGTTTGGGGCACTGGGGTTGGAGGTTTGCCTCTTTCTTTTATTCAGTGTGGACTGAGGTTGCGGTTGGGGAGTCGGCAAGTTTAGGTTCAGTACAGTAGTCTGTGCCTCAGTTGTCCCATTGATAAAATAAGGTCAATGCTGGTGCCAGTGTGAAAAGCATAGGTCTGGGTTGTGGCATTCAGAGTGAGGGCTGGCCTCGTCTTTACATTGGTACCTTGGCAGTGTGGAGGGTGTGGAGAGTGCAGAGTGGGACAGTGTGAGGGTCCACTTCTAGGTTCTAAGCCTGGATAATCTCAGACACCTTCTATGCCTGTGGCCGGAGAACTCGTCATTTCCGGGATTCATTACATTCACCTGTGGGACTTTAGAAAACACTGTTACTCTATGCACATAACACAACTCTCCAAACCTCTTGCTTGGGAATCTATATTTTCACAACAGGTTTTAGGATCATCTTGATAAAAGTCAGCCTATAAATAAAAATTTGTGACTCATTCCTCTCATCCTAATGTTCTTAGTTTTTTTTTGGTGGGGGTAGGGGGTGGGGAGGGCAGATTCCAGACAGAACCTGTGCTCAACAATATCCAGTTCTCCTCTTCTTCCTGGGTACATGGAAGATAATAAAAATCATCTTCAGTGTTTGTTTGCAACCACTCCCTTCCCCAGACATATCTTCATAAGCAGAGTTATGCCAATATTTTTTACGTGTTGCTGCAAAAAATTAGCATAGCACCTTACAAACATACTTCTAAGGGGGAGGGATGGGTTGGCAAACAAATGTAGAAGACACGCTAGTTAGTTGTGTGAAAATGTGCTACATGTGCCTGCTTCCTTTGCAGTGGGCCATGGGACCAGTTGTGGCCAATGGATAGTGAGTGGAAATGACTTGAGTCACTTCTGGGCTGAGGCCATGAAAAGCCCGGTAAGATCCTGCGGTTTTCCTGTCTGCTTTGTTGGAGAGCACAGAGGGAGCCTGTGGACATGGTGGAGATGGTGGAAACGTGAGCTCAAAATGGCCTGGATCATCAGGTCAATGCAGAGGTCAGATGGCCAGGATCCTCCTGAACGTCAGTGAGAAAGGAATAGAGAGAAATGCCTCGCCACTGAGATCTGGGGTTATTATTTCAGCATATCTCAGATCCTGATTAATACAGATTCCATTGAGGGTATGGTAAAAATGGTGGTCCTTCTCTCCAGGAAATCTGCACTAAATCTGCATATACACTCTTTGGGCTACCTAAGATAGCTCCTCCACCACTCACCTGTCAGTGTGTCCTACTGGGTCGCTTGCATGTTATTGTGATGCTGGAAACTATGCTACCATTATTTTAAACACTAGCAAGGTAGACCCATGGTGAATAGGTTTCAGCTGAGCTTCCAGACTAAGAAAGACAAGGAAGAAGGAAAGGTAGACTACTGCTAAATGTTTAACCTCTGAAAAACCTTAAGCATATCATTGGAATGTTATCAGAGAGCACCAGAATACTGAATATTGAAACATGATGAAGATCACCAGAATATTGTCAGATATAGTGCTGGAAGATGAGGCCTCAGGTTGGAAGGGACTTAAACTATGACTGTGGAAGAGCTGCTTCCTCAAACTAAAGTTGACTATGATGACATGAATGAAAGTTTTTGGTTCCTTCATTTGCTGATGGGGGACAACTCAAAATGTAGAGAAACCACTGCAAACATTCATTAGTAATTCGAACATGGAATGAGCAACATATGAATCTAGGAAAATTGAAAGTTGTCAAAAATGAAAGGGAATGCATAAAGATCAATATCCTAGGCATTAGTGACCTGAAATGGACTGGTATTGACCATTTTGAATCAGACAATCATAGGGTTTACTATGCTGGGAATGACAAGTTAAAGAGAAATGGAAGCACATTCATCATCAAAACGAACATTTCAAAATCTATCTTGAAATATAATGTTGTCTGTGATAGGATAATATCTATACACCTACAAAGAAGCCTAGTTAATACCACTGTTATTCAGATTTACACACTAACCACTAAAGCCAGTGATGATGAGACTGAAGAATTCTATCAACTTCTTCAATCTGAAATTGATCAAACATGCCATCAAGATGCATTTATCATTACTGGCGATTGGAATTTGAAGGTTGGAAACTCAGAGGAAGGATTAGTAGTTGAAAAATATGGCGTTGGTGATTGTAATGATGCTGGCGATCACATAATAGATTTTTGCAAGACCATTGACATCTTCATTACAAATACCTTTTTTAAACAACATAAAATACACATGAACCTCACCAGATGGTATACACAGAAATCAAATTTTTTATATCTGTGGGACGAGATGGTAGAAAAGCTCCATATCATCAGTCAAAACAAGGCAAGGGGCAGACTGTGAAATAGACCATCAATCGTTCATATGCAAGTTCAGGTTGAAGCTGAAGAAAATTAAAACATATCCAAGAGAGCCAAAATTGGACCTTGAATATATCCTAGCTGAATTTACATATCATCTCAAGTACAGATTTAATGCATTAGACACTAATTACCGAAGACCAGAAGAGTTGTGGGATGACATCAAGAACATACATGAACGAAACCAAAGGTCATTAATAAGACAAGAAAAGGAAAAGACCAAAATGGTTGTCAAAAGAGACACTGAAACTTGCTTTCCAGTGTAGAGAGGCTAAAGGAAATGGAAGAAATGAGGAAGTAAAAGAGCTGAACAGAAAACTTCAAAGGGCAGCTCGATAAGACAAAGTCAAGTATTATAACGAAAAGTGCAAAGACCTGGAGTTAGAAAACCAAAAGTAAAGAACATGCTCAGCATTTCTCAAGTTGAAAGAACTGAAAAAAATTCAAGCCTTGACTTGCAATATTGAAGGATTTTATTGGATAAATATTGAACGATGCAGAAAGCATCAAAAGAAGACGGAAGGAATACATAGTCACTGTACCAAAAAGAAATGGTTGATGTCCAACCATTCTTTTTTAAAAGGTAACATATGATCAAGAGCCAGTGGTATGGAAGGTAGAAGCCCAAGGCACATTGAAGGAAGTGGCAAAGAACAAGGTTCTGGGAATTGATGGAATACAAATTGAAATCTTTCAGCAAACTGATGCAGCACTGGAGGCACTCACTCATCTCTGCTAAGAAATTTGGACAGCTTCCTGGCCAACTGATTGAAAGAGATCCATGTTTGTGTCCATTACAAAGAGAGGTGACCCAAAAGAATGTGAAAACCATAGACAAAATCATTAATATCATGCAAGAAAAATTTTGCTAAAAATAATTAAAAAACGACTGTAACAGTACATTGACAGAAAATGACCAGCAGTTCAAGCTGGATTCAGATGAGGACATGCAATGAAAGATATCACTGCTGACGTTGGATCTTGACTGAAAACAGAGAATACCAGAAAGATCTTTATCTGTGCTGTATTGACTGTGCCAAGGCTTTCAACTGTGTGGATCAATGCCAGCTATGGAAAACATTGTGGAGAATGAGCATTCCGCAGCACTTAATTGTGCTCATAAGGAACCTGTACAAAGACCAAGAGGTTGTTGGTTGAACAGAACAATAGGGGATACTAAATGGTTTAAAATTAGGAAAAGTGTGTGCCAGGGTTGTATTCTTTTGCCATACTTATTCAATCTGTATGCTGAGCAAATAATCTGAGAAACTGGATTAAATGAAGAGGAACATAGCATCAGGATTGGAGGAAGACTCATTAACAGTTTTTGATATGCAGATGATACAACCTTGCTTGCTAAACGTGAAGAGGACTTAAAATATTTACTGGTGAATATTAAAGACTACTGTCTTAGTATGGGTTGCACCTCAATGTTAAAAAACCAAAAATCCTCACCACTGGACCAATAAACAATATCCCTGTAAATGGAAAAAAGATTGAAATTGTCCAAGACTTTGTTTTGCTTGGATCCACAATCAATACTCATGGAAGCAACAGTCATGAAATCAAAAGACGTATTATTGCATTGGGCGAATCTGTTACACAAGACCTATTTAAAATGTTCAAGAGCAAAGATATCAGTTTTAAGACTAAGGTGTGCCTGACCTAAGCCATGGTATTTTCAATAGCCTTATATGCATGTGAAAGTTGGACAGTGAATAAGGAAACCCATAGAAGAATTGATGCATTTGAATTATGGTTTTGGAGAAGAATATTAAAAGTGCCATGGAATGCTAGAAGAACAAACACATCTGTGCTGGAAGAAGTACAACCACACTGCGCCTTGGAGGCCAGGATGTAGAGACTTTGTCTCTCATACTTCTGACATATTTTCAGAAGGGCCTGGTCCCTGGAGAAGGACATCATGCTTGTTAAAGTGGAGGGTTAATGAAAAAGAGAAAGATCCTTCAGTGAGATGGATTGGCACAGTGGCAGCAGCCATAAGCTCAAGCTCAACAATTATGAGGTTAACCCAGGACCGGTCAGTGTTTCGTTCTGTTGTGCATAGGGTCGCTATGAGTCGGTACTGACTCAATGGCACATAACAACAACAAGGTATCTCCTAATTCCCTTGGCTTGTGCTCAACTATTAACCTAAAGGTTGGAAGTTTGACTTCCCCTAGTGGTGCTGTGGAAGAAAGGTCTCACAGTCTGCTTTCATAAAGATGACAGCCAAGAAAACTCTGTGGAGCTGATCTATTCTGTAACACAAAAGGTCACCATGAGTTGGAATCCACTTGATGGCAGCAAGTTTCTTTTTGTTGTTGTTGTAAAATATCTCCTGAGGTTCTTTCTTCTCCCTCAGATCTAAGGATTATTGGTTCAGTCCCTGAGAATTTCCCACACTGACCTGAGTTATGACAATGGTGCATTGCCCTCCTATCTCTGCTCCTTTTCCCTGCTTCTTCATCAATGACCTCTGTGAGTGGCAAGTTTGTATCTTACTAATGTGGAACAGTCCAGATTTCTGCACAGCTCTGGTAGCGTAGTGGTTATGAATCGGGTTGCTAACCTCACAGTCAGCAGTTCAAAACTACCAGCTGTTCTGCACGAGAAAGATGAAGCTTTCTGCTCCCCTAAAGATTATAGCCTCGGAAACCCTGTACAGAGTTGATATGAGTTGGAACCAACTCCATGGTACATAAAAGCAACAACCACACTGATGTTGGTTCAAGTTAATCTAGGTGGCTAGAAGAACGAGGCATCTTGCTTGTGAGCCTCCACGGTGCTTATTGCTTTAGTTGCCGTCAAGTTGATTCTGGCTCATGGTGACTCCGTGAGTGCAGAGTAGAAATGCTTTACTGGGTTTTCTCCACATTTCATAGCAGATAGCCAGTCCTCTCTTCTGAGGTGCCTCTGGGTGAGTTCAAACTAACTTTGGCTGGTAGTTGAATGCTTGGCCATTTGTATTACCCAGGGACTTCAAGAAGGCATATAGAAATATGCCTGCCCTATAATTAGGAATTACATGTGCTTGTGAGATTAAATTTGACTGCCCTTCAAGAAGAATGTTTGATCTCCTTGAATCTCATCTTCTTACCCTCAAAATCTAGATTAATAACCCAGCTCCAATTTGAGACCAGAAGTCTCTCAGAGACGCATGGGAAACTCTTGAGGACCTTCGATGTATCTATTGCAGGTTCAGGAGAGTTTCATAGTCCCAGGCTGAGCCCCACCTGTGAGCCACCGCCAGGCCTGATGAGTTCTCCTGACTTCACCCCAGTGGCACCTACAGTTAAAGCTTAGGCTGGGCATGATGCTATTCGGGCAGATGTTGACCCTTGCTGTCACTTACTGCTGAAATTTAGTTTCTGAAATTTCAGCTGGTGGAGAAAGCATCAAACTCAAGATTTCTGCTTCCTGACTCTCTACTTTCACCTGCAAGGGGCCACTCTACATCCTAGCAAAGAGGAGCATCTCCAAGTCTACCAGAACTGGATTCAAATGCTTGGTCTGCCACTGTTTAGTTGTGTGAGCTTGGACAAATCACTTAACCTCTCTAGGTTTCTCCATCTATGAGATATCAGGATTGTACTATACCTTTCCTCCCATGCCCACATACGTCCTACACTCCAGTTCAACTGGATGGCTTTCCACTCTGAAGCAATCATTGCCAACTTGGCTCTGCTCATTCCCTTGGCCAACAGGGCTGCCTTCCCACCTACATCTCCCACTTTTTAAGTTTTTATTGGGAACTAAGTGATAGTTTCCATGGGAGAACATTGGCTTTACACCATCGTTTCATTGCAATGATTACAATCTCCTCCATACATCATCATTCAACAGTATTTGCTTCCATTCCCTGTTTTTTTTGAGGGGGGATGTACCCAGAAACACTCAGGAATACATACTAATTTAAATAACCAAAGGGCACATTATGCAAGCCTGCCTCCTGGCCACCAGCACCCAGTCCCTCTCTTTCCATGATTTTACAGTTCTCACCTGCTCCATATCCTCGTCTCTGCCTCCATCTCTGATATCGCTGCTTCTCTGGATAAGGTCTCACATTCTGCTTGTGCTCTTCTCCCTTGACGACCCTAGGGTCCTCTGTTTCTGGACAGTAAGATTAACTACTCCCCTGTTTTTGTTACAAAACTTCTACCTTTACAGTTGTGACAGTTGCAATTAGTTGTACATCTCCCACTTTTAAATGCTCCTTATATTCTAAGAAAGGGACCCTGGTGGTGCAATGGTTAAGTGTTCGATTGCTAAGCAAAGACTTAGTGATTCAAATCCACCAGCAGCTCTGCAGAAGCAGAGACCTGGCAACCTGCTCCTACAAGGATTGTAGCCTAGGAAATCCTAGGGGGTCACTACTCTGTCCTATAGAGTTACCACAGGGTCATTGCGTCTGTATTGACTCAAAAACACACAACAACAACAACAACAACAACTCTTGGGCGTGCAAATACCCCCAAGAGTTAGAGAATTCTGGCACAAGTGTTAGAGAATTCAATCCTGGAACACCTGCTCTTGGTCGATAGTCTTTTTGTCTCTATCTAGCTCACTTTCTACTTTTATTTTTTCAGACTTCCCTGATTAGAGAAAGCCAGTATTTAATGAACATCTACTTACGCCAGATTCTGTGCAAGGTGCTTCACCATCCTCACTTCTGATTTTAGCACTCACCCTCAAGGTAAGCAATCTATCTTCGTGTCAGAGGTCACATTGAGGTTTGGAGATTACAGGTGACCAGCAAATCACATGACGAGTAAGGGCCATTTGACCATAGGCCAGTCTGTCTCCCATTTAGGGGGTCCCTGGGGGCAGGGGTTGTGTCTTACTGAGGTGTGCACACCTCTAGCACCTGTGACATGGTCTTGGAGAACCAAGCAGTTTGGAGACCTGTGCTTAGTGGAAAAGTGTTCTGTGCAAGCCTCCTTCCTTCAGTGTGTCTGGCTCAAACTGAAAATGAATGGAGAAGAAACCTTTTCTAAATGCAGATATATTTCCACAATGTCTCTTTGTCCTTAAGGGCACATGGGTGGAATGTGGAGAGCAGCTCTGGTGTGAAGTTGGGAGAAGGAATTTCTCCACTTGGGGCTTGCATTGCAGGCTTTTGTGAGTGTACAGGTAGAGCAGAGAGGTTTGGGCAGGGGAAGGGGAGGGTGCAATCCCAGAGCTTGTGAAACTGGAGAGGATCCTGCCAGCTCCTGCCTCCCTCTCAGCTCTCTCCTCCCCAGCTTTCGCTTGCTGCCTCTCTCCATCACTCTTTCTCTTTGTTTATTATTTTCTCCCCTCCCCTCTTTTCCTTGCCGTGTCTTTTTCTAGCTCTCCCATCTGTTCCCTCTCCCTCTGCCTGTCTCTACTGTAACTTCTCTATCACCTTTGGTTTCTCTCCATCTCTGCCCGGGGTGTTTGAGGTGGAGCTTGTTCATATACATCTTTCACTTTTGGTGCCTCTGTCTCTTCAGGAATTTCACATCCTCGCCCAATACTTCTCTCCCTTCATGGTGTCTGGGACTGTGTCTTTGTATAGATGTGTGTTTTGAATCTGTTCTTGTATTTTTCTATCTTTATCTGCTGCTGATATTTTTATTCTTGATTTGTCTCTCTTTGTGTGATTCTCTCCCCCCCCCCACACCCCCCCTTTTTCTCTGTCTCCTTCTCCCCTTTCTCTTTTTATATATTGCCTCATCACCACTCTCCACCCCATGCCACCATCTCTCACCTTATGTGTGCACTTGTCCCTTTCTTTCTGTGTGATTGTGTGCGTGTGCCAGCTGGGTGCCTCATAAAGAAAGACTGTCTCTTTGTTTCTTAATGAATCACTTGCTTTCTCTCTTTTTACTTGCTTGCTCCTCCCATCCCAGATTTGCTAGTAATAATTGTTGTTGTTGTTATTGTTAAGTGCCATCAAGTTCGTCCTACCCATCGTGACCCTGTAGAGGGTTTCCAAGTAGCAGCTGGTAAGGTTGAACCACCAACCTTGCAGTTCAAATGGCTTTGCAGTCTGGCGCATTAACCCACAGTGCCACACCAGGACTCCTTGCTAATAATACAACCAGGAAAATCAGGGAGATCAGATTTGTCGGTCTCAAGGTCCAAAGAAAAACAAATCAGAGATTTTGGGCCAGCGGGTGACTCTCAGCTGGTCCTCAGGAAAGGACCATATTGCAAATCCGAGGGGGACTCTAAATCACCTTGCCTAGGTGAAGTAGGAAAAGCATTGGACTCAGAGCTAGAAAAGAAAAGAAAAGAAAAAAAAGTGCAGTTTCTGCCTCTCCCACTTCCTGATGACCTTGGGCAAGTCTGGACCTCAGTCTCTTCCTTAGTAAATGGGGCTGTTGTAGAGATGTAAGGAGTTCATGTCTATAGGACTGGAAGCCTGGTGTATGGTGTGGGGAGTGGTAAATGTCTCGAGGACTGTGTCAGCCTGACCACTAGCCCATTTGTGGCTGCTGGAGGAAGGAGCTGTTGGAGGTAAAAAGGGAGCCATGGAAGCTTCCTGAAAGGAGTATGGAGGACAGGTTGTGGGACCATCAGACAATGGGGGTGGGGAGAGCAGGAGGTGGGCATGTTGGCCTCTCCCTTCCCCACATCCCCGGTGTTCCCAGTACCCCTCCTAGTCCCAGGGAAAGGCCACCCCCAGGGAGCTCCCAGAAGCAGAGTCCTGGGACCAGCTCTAGGGCTCCCAGAGAGGCCAGGACTCTTGAGTCCAATGTGGGGTCAAGGACAGGGTCAGGCCTCACGCTGGGGAAGCAGGGCTGGGGTCTCCCTCCTTCTGAGCTCAGTATGTGGAACTGGGACAGACAGTGGCCTCTGTCAGACAGATGTGTTCATTCACTTAACAAATATCTATTGAACCTACTATGTGCCAGGTGCTGGGGGTACAGCAGGGAAGCTCAGTGTCTTGGAGGAGCCCCAGAGTATTGAAACACTCACAGGACATGTGATGATGAAGGAGCATGGGGTGATGAGCATACCTGGTCCATACCATCTGGGGGTCAAAGTTGGCTTCCCTGAGGAGTCCTCGTTGGAGTAAAAAACCTGGAAGGTGGAAAGGAACTGACCTGCAAACAGGGTGATCAGGAGTTGCCCAAGCAGAGGGAACAACACGTGTGAAAACTGTTGTGGGTATTAACTGATAAGAGATGCAAGAGCAGGAAGCTCAGGGCTCTGCTCTGGGAGGAGACGACTCCTAGTCCAGTCAGGTAGGACCAGGCCCAGGAGGACATTGAGGAAGTACAGTAGACTTCCTGGAGGAGGAGCCATGGAAGTTGGGCCTTAAAGTTTGGGTGGGGATGGGAGATGTGGAAATAAGCATCAGCAAAAGCCATAGTCCCAGCAAAGACTCAGCAGTGGAAATCTCAGTGAGGGCTCCTGGGACCACAGAGGAACTTGGGTTTGCCTAAGCACTGGTCATGAAGCGGAAGTGGTAGGAGTCATGGTTGCAGGGAGGTGGTGGCTGGTGAAGTCATGAGGCAGAGCCTTGAATGCCAGGTTAGTCCTACAGTGGGACCCCCTCAAGGTTTTGGAGCAGAGGAGGGTCACGGTCAGTGGCCAGCAGTATGCAAGATGCACATGGAAGGGGTGGGGTGGTGGACACCCAGGCAGAGGACATTTTATAAAGCAAGGACAGAGATGTTATGAGAGGTTGAACTGGGGTAGGGGCCTTACAGCAGAGAGTAATAAGGAGCTCTGAAGTGTAGTGGTTACGAATCGGGCTGCGAACCTCAAGGTCAGCAGTTCAAAACTACCAGCAGTTCCGCAGGAGAAAGATGAGGTTTTCTGCTCCCGTAAAGATTTACAGCCTCGGAAACCCTGTACAGGGTCACTATGAGTCCGAACCAACTCCAAAGCACATAACAACAACAACAACAACAACAACAACCCCCAAAGAACCAAACTCATTTCCATTGAGTCAAGTCTGACTCACAGTCATGACCCTGTTTCGGGTTTCCAAGGCTGTAAATCCTTACAGGAGCAGAAAGTCTGATGAGTGACAGTTGGTTTTAACAGCCAACCTTCCAGTTAGCAGTATAATGCTTATCCTCCAGTGCCATCTTAGTAATACTGACACCTACCATTAATGGAGCAATTTGTACCTCCCAGGCACTTCACAACCCACTACCACATTTAATTCTAATTTTAAATAAATGTTTTATTGTGAATTATGTGATAGTTTACATGGGAGAATATTAATTTTACATTCATCCTATCGCATATAATTTCATTGCGTGGTTACAATCCCCTCTATGCATCATCACCCAACCTAAGGGTATACTCTACAAGCCTGCTCCCCAGTCGTCAGCACACAACCCCTCTCCTTTTCAGTGTCTAAAGTCCCCAGCCATCTCTCCACGTCATCATCTCTGCCTCCATCTCAGGCATCACTGCTTCTCTGGGTAGGGTCCCGCTCTCTGTTCTTCTCCCTTCATGGTCCCAGGGACCTCCGCTCCTAGACTGCAAAGTTAATCACTCCCCTTCTTGCTACAAAACATCTATCTTTACATTTCCAACCCTCACAAGCAGGACTGATAACAATTACTCACTACTGTATCACAAGAGACCTATCCACATTTCCTTTCATCAACCCCGTGTAGACAGATTGGATACTACTCAGTGGAGATTCTACCTTCCTCCACGCCCTCTGAATCTACATTCCCTCTTGAAAGCTTGTAAGTAAGTCACTTTTTGCCTTTGTAGCCCCCACATTTTGGGTAACCAATGCCCAAGTTGCCCATCCCTGTCTGCTCTGTGTATGGAGGGGGAGGGAATGATTCTTGCTGTAAGGATTTGTTCCCTCTTTAGAGCTACTGCATCCATAGGTGTAGGTCAAGTTCATCAAATTGTATCAGATTACTCTTTTTTTCCTCTTCTTTCTTCTTCTAGT
>NW_006408565.1:6990753-6995170 GCF_000296735.1 Chrysochloris asiatica | reverse complement strand
CAGTCGCTGGAGAAGAATGTCATGCTGGGTAAGATGGAGGGTCAGAGAAAGAGAGGAAGACTCCCAACGAGATGGATCAGCCAGGTGACATCATTGATGGTGTCAAGTGTGGCAGTGGTAGTGAGGTTGGCCCAGGATTAGACATTGTTTCGTTCTGCTGTGCATGGGGTTGCTATGAGTTGGTTCCGACTCGATGGCATCTGACAACAACAACAACAACAACAACAACAAAGGGAGTGGTGGTGGTGGTAGTTTTGTGCCATGGAGTGGTTCTGACTCACAGTGACTTTATATAGAGTTTTTAAGGCTGTAAATCTTTATGGGAGCAGAAAGCCTTATCTCTCTCCTGCAGAGCAGCTGACAGATTTGAACGGCTGACCTTGCAGTTAGCAGCCCAACTCGTAACCCATATGCTATCAGAGCTCCTTACTAAAGGGAGACAGAGTAGCAATTGGAAGGGGATGGAATGGACTCAGAGCACTGGCAGAAATCAGAAAGGATGGACAGCTTGCTAAGGGCACAGGGTGAGTGAAGGTTGTAGCTGAACCCAGTACCTGAGACTCCAGCTCCAAGAAGAGCTGCTGCTTCCACTCCATATTGTTTTAAGTTGATAAAAGTGCAGGCTTTGGAGTCTGACAGAGCTATGCTGAAATCTCCATCACTGAGCCATTGGGTCAGTTACCCTGCCTCTCTGAGGCTCAGTTTCCCGTATATCAAATGGGGTGGGGTGGGGGAGAATAGTACCTTCTTCATAGTAGGATTGTGAAAGTTAAATGAGATGACAATGAAGTGCTTGGAACACGCATATGGTCAGCATTTAATAAATGGTTGACTACTCTTATTGCGGTCTTTATTTTAATGTAATTATTGTCATTACATTGTGGTTAAAAAATGTGGACTCTGGAACTAGATTATTTTGAATTCCAGTATTATCACTTTATCAGCTGCATGATCTTGATCTTGGACAAGTTATTTACATTTCTGTGCCTATCTAGAATTGCTGGAAAGATTAAACGCACTAATATAGTGTTTAAAATACTGTTTGGCATATAGTAGGTCCTGTGTAGCTGCCTGATATAGTCATCATTACCATTATCCTCCTCCTCACCACTCGCATCACCATCATCATAATTCCTACCACCATCACCACTACCACTCTCATCATCATCACCACCACCACCCCCGTCATCATCATTGTCATCATCCTAATCACCACCACCATCAGCACCATCACTACCAACACCACTCGGATCAACACTAATATCCCAGCAGCAGCAGCAACAACGGCATTAACAGCACGGCGTCCTTACCATCATCCTATTCAGTTTGGAAATAGAGATACAGATGTTTAGTGTCTTGTCTTGAGGAAGTAAAGGGCAGATTCCCTGTGTTTCCAGTCCTCTGTTCGCCCTTCTGCCCAGACTGGCCCTAGGCAGATACTATTAACTCGTAATGAGCAGACACAGAAGAGGTGTTTTGCTGGGAGTGCAGAAGCCTCAAGACAAGTTCCCTTACTCTGCAGAGGGAGGGCTGGGACTAGGGAGGCAGGGAGGCAGGGCTCATGCAGGCCACCAGACTGGTCAGGGCTGAAGGGAAAATGACTAGACTGTGTGAGCCTATGTGGCAGGAGCTCTGATGTGAGTTATTCCTCACAGCTCTCCTAGAAAGTGGTTATGCTATTCCCATTGTCATATGAGGAAACTGAGGCTCAGAGAGGTAAAGGATCTGCCCAAGGGCACAGCAAGTCAGTGACCAAGCTGGGATGTAAGTACAGTCTTACCTAACCATCTGCCCAGCCTGCAGTAGGTGCTAAATAGATATCTGGGTCTCAGTAAAGGCACTACTGACCTGACTCTGGGTCTTGTACCAGGGACAGAGTGTTTCCTCTTTTGAAAACTTACCATTTGAAGGTGGGGATTCACTGGATCTTCTGAGGACTCCCAGAAGATCCTCAGTAAAGCTGAGACCCATCAGGGTTGGGGCCATAGACTCAGAAAGCCTGAGCTCTCCTTCCTGTTCCCCGATTCCCAAGTTCAAGACCTGGCTCTCATCTCATGCTCTCTGGGAGGCAGTTTCCTTCATCTGTCCAATGAAAAAACTTGGAGCAGACGATCTTTATTACAACAAGAATGGCAGCAGCTTACACTCGGCTGCTTAGCACTGAGCTCTCTGCACATATGGAGACAGATTTATTATCCCCTCTTTACAGATCAGGAAACTACACAGGAAGGTGAAGTAACCACCCCAAAGGGCAAGCCAAAAGCTTGTGCCCTCTGTCACCACCAGCTCCTACCCATCAGCCTGGGGCACCCTGTGTGGCCCCCAAACAGTGGCCATCTCCCATCTGTCCACAGTCACACTTCTGTGTAAGTGACTGAAAGCAGGTCGCCTCTGGTGCAGAGAAAACAGTAGTAGGTAGAGAAGAGACAAAGGTACTGAGTTACCAAGGACTATGAGGATGCTATCAGGTGACAGGGTCCTGATAGGCATCCCCAACATCTGATTTTGACTGCAGAGTAGCCCCCTTCATCCCTCCTGTACCCCAATCCTACAGAAATGTTCGCATATCATGCTCACCCTCATCCTGTAGGTTTGCTCTGCTCAACAGAGGAAACAGTGGAAGACAGTGTCCTGGGCTGATCTGCCTCAGAATGTGAGTCTATTGGCGGGGCCAGATACAGAGCTGTTTGTTGCCTGTTGCGTCTTCTGGAGAGCAAGTCAAGGCCTCCTCCTCACAGCCCCTGGAAGATGCCCTTGTGATCACTTAGCTCAGGGCAGAGTCAGGTTACCCAATAAGTAAGGTAAGCATGGGCTTACTTGGGCTTATTTACTAATCTGTAGTGAACAATTTAATATTTCTTCACCATGTCAAAGATTCTACTTCTAGCTATGACTGGTATCTGTCTCCCTTCCCAGCCTTCCTTGATTGTATATCAAAGCCTCTTTTCAAATTTACAATCCCTGACAGGGGCAGAGAACCTGGTAACCAAGGCAAGCATGGGTTTATTTGCGCTTACTTACTAATCTGTAGTCAAGTTTCATATCGTTGATGTGAAACACATGTGAAAGTTCTTATTACAGATTAGTAAACACATAGTAAGCCCATGCTCACCTTGCTTATTGCATAATCCACCCTGGTTCACAGGTTGGCTCAGTGTAAGTAATGTTGATGTTGTTGTTAAGTGAGTTCTGACTCCTAGTGATCCTATATGGGAACATCCAGGCCACAGGCCTTATTTGTTGTTGTTGTTAGGTGTCATTGAGTCGGTACTGACTCATAGCGACCCTATGCACAACAGAACAAAACACTGCCCGGTTCTGGGCTAACCTAACAATTGTTGCCATGCTTGAGCCCACTGATGCTGCCACTTTGCCAGTTCATCTCACAGGAGGTCTTCCTCTTTTTCTCTGAACCTCCACCTTACCAAATGTGATATCCTTCTCCAGGAACTGGTCCTTCCTGACTATGTGTCTGAAGTATAAGAGATGAAGTTTGGCCACCCTGGCCTCCAAGGAGCACTCTGGCTGCACTTCTTCCAACACAGATCTGTTGTTTCTTTTGGCAGCCCACGGCACTTTCAATATTCTCCTCCAACACCATAACTCAAAAGCATCAGTTCTTCTGCAGTCTTCCTTATTCACTGTCCAGCTTTCACATGCATTTAGATTATTGAAAATACCAAGGCTTGGGTCAGGCACACCTTCGTTTTCAAGCTGACATCTACGCTCTTCAACATTTTAAAAAGGTCTTGTGCAGTAGATTTGCCTAATACAATATGTCGTTTGATTTCTTGACTGCTGCGTCCATGAGTGTTGATGGTTGATCCAAGAAGAATGAACTCCTTGACAACTTAAATCTTTTCTCCATTGATATGAATGCTGTTTATTGGTCCATTGGTGAGGATTTTTGTTTTCTTTACATTGAGATGCAATCCATACTGAAGACTGTGGTCTTTGGTATTCATCAGTAAATATTTTAAGTCCTCTTCACTTGGTTGTATCATCCATATATCGCAGGTTGTTAATGAGTCTTCCTCCAATCCTGATGTCATGTTTTTCTTCACAGAACCCAGCTTCTCGGATCATTTGCTCAGCATACAGGTTGAATAAGTATGGTGAAAGAATACAACCGTGTTGCACACCTTTCTTAATTTTAAAACATTCAGTATTCCCATGTTCTGTTTAACCAACTGCCTCTTGGTCCATGCACAGATTCCTCATGAGCACAATTAAGTGTTGCGGAATACTCATACTTCACAATGTTGTCCATAACTTGTCATGATCCACACAATCGAAAGCCTTTGTGTAGCCAATAAAGCACAGTAAACATCTTTCTGATATTCTCTGCTTTCAGCCAAGATCCATCGGACATCAGCAATGATATCTCTCATTCCACAGCCTCTTCTGAATCCAGCTT
>NW_006408565.1:6988706-6990653 GCF_000296735.1 Chrysochloris asiatica | reverse complement strand
TTCTTCTAGTTGAGCTCTGATCATCCAGTCATTGAAGCCAGGTCAAGTGGGTATTATCTGCAAGTGTGGGTGTTCTTGTGCATATGCCCTCTCTTCTATCATCTGGATGCTTCACTCTCCATTCTAGTCCTTTGTGGCTATGTTACTGACTTTGGGCCCAAGAGTCCCCAGGTCTTGCCACACTGCTGGCCAACCAGCTCTCCACCCAGGTTCACAAGAGTCTATTGAACATTGTAGGGCTTAGCTTGTAGCTTCATTGCTGTATTTCCCTCACTTCCTGTTATCAGTGACGAACGTGGTCACCAATCAGAGCGTGTATTCCCATTGTCTTAGTCTTGGAAAGGCATTTGCTCTGAGGGGACCCGGCCACCTGCCTTAATGTCTCCTGGGTGAGTAACTTGCTTGTTCTTGTAGTAATCAGTCAGTCTACTTATATTTTTTTGTATTTTTCCTGTTGGGCTTTCTTTCAAGAAGTATCTTCTGTTCTTCTAGCCACTCCAGGCTGGTCTGTCTGTCCTTTCAGGTGGAAATTTCCCTTCTCTGAAGATTCTGGATGCTGTTCAGGATTCCACCTATGGTCTTATGTAATGCAGAGGCTCCATAGGAAGCCTTTTTCACTGGGCACGTTGTAGCTCCATTTTAGGTATTCCAATCAGTTATGGGCAGAAGATGGACTTACAAGCTTTCTATGGTGATATTTCTGGCTAGTCCTTTCTCTCCCCCTCCAGTGTCTATTTTATAATATCATGCAAGGAAAACCAAGATTCAAAAGAGAGCCAAGCATCTTAACATTATTTCCCCCCATTCAAACCATGTATCAATCCCTGTATCACAGAGCCCTGTTGTTCCAAGGTTGTCACATTTAATTCTTTCAACCTTTCCATAAGGTGTGGCTGCTGGTGGTCTTGTGTGCTGTGGAGTCAGTTCTGACTCACAGCAACCCTGTATAGGGTGTTTGAGGCTATACATCTTTATGGAAGCAGAAAGCCTCATCTTTCTTGGCTGGTAGACTCGAACTGCTGAACTTGCAGTTAGCAGCCCAACACATTACTCATTATGCCATCAAAGCCTCTTCTCCATAAGGTAGGTATTATTATTAAATTTGGAGGTATATTATAGAGGATCAGCTAACCGCAGGTCAGCAATTGAAACCTACCAACTGCTCCTCAGAAACCTTATACAGGGTCTCTATGAGTCTGAACTGACTTGATGACATGTAACAAAAATAACTACAGAGAGTTCAAGAAACTTGTCTAAGATCCCACAGGCAATGGCAGAGCTGAGGTTCCCAGGACTGGGTCTGTTACTCTCCAGAGCCCATGCTCTTGACCTCTGTCCTAGTTGAAGAAAGAAGTGGCTCCCTAACTGTGTGCATAGAGAATGGAATGGGGAGTAATGGCGTACAAGGGAGATTTGGAGATGGTGCCATGGTTTCTCTTTTGGTCACTGGAAGGAAGGTTGGACGCTTTGCAAAATCTATGGATCCAGGAGTGGATCCTCAGAAATGAAGGCTCTGTGTTGTATGTGTGTATGTCATGGGGATGGAGAGGTTGGCTTTGGATGGGTGGATTCTAAAGTCGTGTGGGGTATTTAGGAGGGGCCGAGGATCCATAAAACAGCTACTAACACTAAAGCCAGTGAAGATGATATAGAAGAATTCTACCAACTTCTTCAATCTGAAATCGATCAAACATGCAATCAAGATGTATTGCTCATTACTGGTGATTGGAATGCAAACTTTGGGAGCAAAGAGGAAGGATCAGTAGTTGGTAAATTTGGACTTGGTGATAGAAATGATGCTGGAGAACGAATGATAGATTTATGCAAAACAAATGATTTGTTTATTTCAAATACCTTCTTTAGACAGCATAACAGACGACTATACATATGGACCTCACCAGATGGAACACATAGAAATCAAATTGACTACATCTGTGGAAAGAGAAG
>NW_006408565.1:6958189-6982223 GCF_000296735.1 Chrysochloris asiatica | reverse complement strand
CTCTCTTTGGAATGGGCACAAATATGGATCTCTTCCAATCAGTTGGCCAGATAGTTGTCTTCCAAATTTTTTGGCAGAGATGAGTGAGTGCCTCCAGTGCCACCTCACTTTCTTGAAATATTTCAATTTTTATTCCATCAATTCCTGGTGCCTTGTACTTTTCCAATTCCTTCAATGCATGTTGGACTTTTTCCTTCAGTAGCATTGGCTCTTGATACCACCCTGAATGTGCCCTATCTTGTCTGATCTCAGAAGCTAAGCAGGGTTAGACCTGGCTAGTACTTGGATGGGAGACTGCCTGGGATTGCAAGGTGCTGTAGGCTTTTGTTTTTGTATTCACACAGCTGGGCTGCTGGCCTCCCTCTCTTGCTGGGAAGCAGCAATCCCCTCCTAGGGATTTACCTAGGCCCTCAACAGTGGTGAAAGAGGATGGAGCTAGCCCTGGCTTTTAGGAGTCCTGGTGTGGTGCTGTGGGTTAATGCACCAGATTGCAAAGCCGTTTGAACTGTAAGGTTGGCGGTTCAAGCTCACCAGCTGCTCCTTGGAAACCGCTATGGGTCAGTACCGACTCAACAAAACTTAACAACAAGTCAGAATTGACTTGGAGACACTTAACAACAAGCAGGACCTATAAGGTCTGCAAAATCATTTGGTCTGGCTCTGCCAAGGCAACCTCAGTTTCAGCCATTCCATTGTTGTTGTTGTTAAGTGCTGTTGAGTTGATTCTGACTCACAGTGACCTTGTATAGGGTTTCTGAGGAGCAGCTGGTGAGTTTGAACTGCTGACATTTTGGTTTGCAGTGCAGTGCTAATTCAACAGTGCCACACTAGGAGTCCAGCCATCACATTGTTGTTGTTGTTGTCATTAAGTGCCTTCAAATCGATTCCAACCCATAGGGACCCTGTATAGGGTTTCCAAGGAGCAGCTGGTGAGCTTGAACCACCGATCTTTGCAGTTCAAACGACTTTGCAGTCTGACGCATTAACCCACAGTGCCACACCAGGAGGGATGAGTTAATGAAAGGTTTGACCAAATATAGCAGGCTAATTTTGGACTTCTAGTTTGCCTCTGTCAGATCAGCACTGGACTGGACAAAAGGTCGGCAGTTCAAACCCACCAGCTGCTCCTCGGAAACCATATACACAAGGGCATTGTGAGTCAGAACTGACTTGATGGCATTTAACAATAACAACAATTTTTAACTTGATAATTTTGTATGGCCCACAAATGATGCTATAAATTTTGTCAGAAAAAAGGTTCCTTACTCCTGCTGTATGGAGTCCTGGTGTGGTGCTGTGAGTTAATGCGCCAGACTGCAAAGCTGTTTGAACTACAAGCTCGGTGGTTCAAGCTCACCAGTCGCTCCTTGGAAACACTATTCAGGATCGCTAAGGGTCAGAATCGACTCAACGGCACTTAACAATAACAACTCTTGCTGTATAGGGTTTCTGAGGAGCTACTGGGGAGTTTGAACTGCTGACCATGCAGTTCAAACTGACCTTGTGGTCCAGTGTTTATCGTATCACATCACACCAGGATTCCGAATATCACATCAGGGTTATTATTCCCAGCACCATGATCATCCTCAGTATTGCTAGCAGGGAGTGCGGGGGGCTGGTGAAGAATGGGTTCTGGGGGGAGGGTAGCTGGGTTCTAATTGGGCTTCAAAACTTGCCACCTATCAGGTCTTGGACAAGCTACTACTCACCTCTGACCTTAGTCTCCTTGTCTGTAAAATGGGGGGATCACAACATCTAGCTCAGGTGACCTGTTAGGGGGATTCAGCGGCATAATGAGTACTCTGCACATTACTAGTGTCAGCTCCTACAAATGTTAACTAGCCAATGGCCACCTGCCAAACACCTTCCCAGTTAGGAGAATGGAGAAGCCCTCCCCAGGGAGATTCCAGGACCTGGCGACCCATTTGCAGCAGTGCCCTGGGCATGTTCCATGAGGAACGGTGGAATGCCATTTATTGGGGCCCCTGTTGGTGTCAGGCTTGGGTGGGGTGGCTCTCACACACTGCCATGTTTCATCCTCACTACAGCCCTATGAAGCAGATGTCACCACTCCCATTTTACAGATGACTAACCAAAGGCTTAGGGAGCCTGGCAAGGTGTCTCCCAAGACTGAGAAGAGGAAGCCCAGGACGGGGCTGTTGTGATCTCTGGGGTGAGAAAGGTAGGGGGTGCAGGTGGAGAAGGAACTACGGACAGTCTGCATCCAGGGACTGGGCCTGTGTTGAGACAACAAGTCCTGGTGTGGGTCCTCCTTACCTGATACCATTCTGGCTGGTGACTTTGGGCTCATCACTGCTGCTTCCTGAGTCGGAGGCCCCGTTCCCATCCTTTGATTAGAATCAGTGCTTACCAGGAATCAGGAGTACTGACTGTTGCTGTGTGTCCTTGGCAGGTTGCTCAACCTCTCTGAACCTTCCTTTCCTCATCTAGGAAGTAGTGGTAAGAACAACCACCCACCTCAATCCACAGTGGATTCTGGAAACAAGTCCTACATACTGTGAATGGTATTTCACAGTGGGGAGGAAGGGCCCAGGGAAAGATAAGAGCAGGAATTCACACACAATAAAGTCTCCTTCTTTGTCTCCCTCTATCACTCTGATTCTGTTATCTGTCTTTCTCTCTCTGTGTGTGTGCCCATCTCTGACTTTTCTATCTCTTTGTGCCTCTTTTTCTTGGTGTCTCTGTCTCCCATACACACATTCACATATACACACACATACTGACACACGCTCACAAACATATCCACGTACACACTGAGTTTTCTGCTGTCTTCTGGCCTCTCTCCCAGCCATCCCTGCTGCCTCTGAGCCTGGCCCTTTCTGGCAGCGGCTCTGCAGCTGGCTGGATCCAGGAGTCCCAGGCGCAGAAGCAAAGGGGGAGTCTCTGAGTTTGGGAGGCAGGACGGGGCAGACAGCCAGGATCCTGCCCGAATCTGGGAGGGAAGGTTTGGTTTTCAAAGCTTTGGCCTGTTGGTGTTTTACTTTGAAATGTTTTCCTGTTCCTTTTCACTGGCAGATATGTTCCAGGTCATGAAAAGACCTTGTAATTAACAGCCTGATGCCTTACTCACAGCACTAGCAGGCCTCCTTCCTTTCTAACCCACATACACTGACTCAGAATCTACATTTTAACAAGATCTCCAGGTGACTTTATAAGAATCACCTGGGGATCTGGAATCTTAAGATGCAGATTCTGAGTCAGTATATTGGGGTAGAAATGCAAATTCTCAGCATGGGTTCAATCAGAATGGACCCGTCCAAAGCCTTGATCCCAGGCTAGTTCTGAAATCAGTTGGGGCTATGAGTTTTCAGGCACTTGGTGCAGCAAGTTGGGGAGGTCATTGGGGCACTGGATGGGCAGTGGAAGGCATCCAGGCCCTGTCCGTGGCCACTTCCTGAAGGTGGTGGTGACCACTGAAGGACCTTCGTCAACCTGCCTGAGGAAGAGCAGCAGATGCAACTCTGATGTGTCACTTCCTTGGGCTCAGAGAGAGCTGTCCCCATCCGCCTCCAGGATGACCAAATCCAGAAAACCCCACCACTTTCTTTATTAAGAGCAGTAAATCTCTGCGCTTCCTGTCACAAGCCAGGGAGAGTCAGGGAAGTGGGTCAGGGGGTCTCAGGCAAGCCCCACAGCCCTCAAACTTTTCAACTTGGAACTTGCCACCTTTTGTAACTCATGCCATCAGCACTTAGAGGCTCAATGACTCTCCCTCTCTAAGTGAGTTTTTTTAATGAAAGTGGCTGTGGGGTCTTCCAGCCACTCCGGGTCCAGCTCCACTTGACAGAACCTGCTTGAGGCAGCCCTACCTGGAGCCTTCTGAGGAATGCTCAGGGTTCCTTAAGCAACAGGACTAGGAGCTCCCCTGGGTGGGCAAAGTGTGGCTTTCTCTCCACACGGACTGCCCTGGGGAGGCTCTGCGGGCTATGGGAAGGGACGGCATGGGATCAGACCTTGTCTTCCTGTGGAACCGATGTTTGTCTTTTTATCCCAGCTGCTCTGGATCCTGCCTCTGGAGCCACATGGGGCAAGTTCATGCATGAAAAGTTCAGGAAGTCGGAATAATAGAAACAGGGTCGTTATGAGGATTCAAGAGCCAGATTATCCGGTCCAATCCTGGCTCAGCCATTGACCAGCTGTGTGATCTTGGACAATTTTCTTAGCTTCTTTGTGCCTCAGTTTCCTTTTCTATTAAATGGGGACAATGACAGTGTCTTTGAGTCAATGTGTGTGAAGCCCTCAAAGCCTAGCCTGACCCGTGGCCAGTGCTCAAAGAGGAGCAGTAGTAGTCTTTCTTGTTGTTGCTGTTAGAACTCATTGTTGGCGGAACTATTTCTGAAGCCCGGGCTGCAGGATGAGAGCTACAGAGAGGAGCACCGTCAACATGTCTACGTTTAGTGCTTAGAGAAGGAGAGGACATTTCCAGCTGAGGGTAGAGACTCAGTTTTCTGCCTCCAATTGAAACACACTGAAATCTTTCCCTCAGCCTCTGGGGGGCAGGGATGGGGGTGGGAAGGGAGTCGGAGGGCCTCTGAGGAGCAGTGGCAGGGCCGAGAGCAGGTGGGAGGAAGGGGGTACCCTCTAGGTTCTCCCTTCCTCCCATTGAGTGGCTGGCTGGACTGTGGCAGATCTTAGAATCTCGATATCTGAGTTGGAAAGAATGTTAGTGTCCAGCATTAGCCATCCTGTCCACTCTTTACAGATGAAGAAACTGAGGCCTCAAGAAGGGAAGACTCTGATCCAAGATCACACAACACATCATTGTCCAGTCTGGGCAGAGGCCCCAGGTTTCCTGACTCCCTGTCCAGTGCTCTTCCAGGTCCTCTCGGGGAGTCAGGGATGGAGGAAGCTGGATGGGGCAGGGCTGAACATCAGGGACTCCACAGAGTCACTGCCCAGGGGCCTCTGGGGGAGTCTCCAACTGATTTGGACCTCATCCACTCTCCCTAGGGCTGGGAGTAGGTGAGCGGAGTCATTGTGATTGGCAGATGAGGTGGCTGAGGCCCTGTGAGGACCCTGGTAGCCTCAGGGACTCACTGTGCATGAGGCAGTCCAGGGTCTGAAGCTAAAATCTCCAGCTTCCACGCCCAGCCAGGATCCCTTAGCGGATCGCTTTCATTAAAAAGCTCACCTAGAGCTTGGAAGTGAAAGCTGGTTTTATTACAGCTCTCATGTCTTGCACAACCCTTGTCCACACGCCCATCGTCTTGTAATTATCTTCATAGCTCTGTTTGTCTCTGAGCCTCTAGGCTACCCCTCAGGCTTCCCAGCCTCTCCTCTACCTCTAAGCTCTCAGTGCTGGCCACAGTGTGGCATAAAGTGCCCGCTCTATTTATTTCCTCATAAAAGACAGCCTGGGTAGCCCGGTGGGAGATTGAAAAAGAGATTTACTATGAGATGATTAACCATAAAGCAGCAGGTTAAATCAACATCTGACAAGGAGGAGGAGAGGGAGAAAGAGGTTAAAGGACCTGAGATGCTGCAAAGCGGCTGATGCCCACACAGGTGACAGGCCTGGTCCTCATCCGGAACCTTTTTGCTGTGCAACTCCAGACAGCTTCCTTCTACTCTCTGGGCCCCAGTTTCCCTATTTATCTAATGCTGAGACTGGATTAGAAGCTTCTTGCTTGGCTCAAGTAGAAATCGTGGTCTCTGGCAGCAGATGGGCAGGGCTTTAGATTCCAATGTTGCTATGTCCTAGGGGGTGGAGTTAGGCAGACCATATCATACATAGCTCCTTGTTTTCTCCCAGAATAGGATAGTAGGACTAATGGAAATGCTACTGCTAACAGCAAAAGAGAACATTTCCTGAGGACTTTCTATATGCCAGGAGTCCCTCCCGGTTACTAACCAAAAGGTTGGTGGTTTGATCTACCCAGAGGTGCCGTGGACGAAAGTCCTGGTGATCTACTTCTGAAAGATCACAGTCATTGAAAACTCTATGAAGGTCTATCCTGACACACATGGGATTGCCATGAGTTTGGAACCAACTTGATAGCAACTGGTTTTTATTGCATGCCAAACACTATTGATTCAAAATCTTACAACACAGGTAAATGTGTTGAACCATTTAATCCTGCGAGGAACTCTATAAGTGGGGCACTGTCATTATATTCACCTTTCACAATGAGTGGATTTCCCAGTGAGGCTTAGTGACCCCCTCAAGAACCGACTGCTGGCAAGTGTCTTTAGCACAGCAGTAGGCTACATCCTGCCTGTCAGTCTCAGCCTGTGGGATCACAGCAGAGCTCCTCCTCACCCATCAGTGGGCTAGAGCCACACCTTCGTCACTGATTTGGTGGCAAGGTGGTGCATCCGAATTTGTGTATTCCTTGAGCATTCTGTGTTAGCTTTTATATAGACAATTTCTGTTTATGTTAGAGTTATCTTTTCTTATAGTAGTTAATCTCATGACCGCACTGCCATCTAGTTGATTCGGACTCACAGTGACCCAATAGGACAGAGTAGAACTGCCCCACAGGCTTCCCAGGGCTGCAGATCTGTACAGAAGCAGACGACCACAGACCCTTGGAGTGTCTGCTGGGGTCAAACCCCTGACAGTTTGGGTTAGCAGTAGAGTTCTTTACCCACAGTGTCACCAGAGCTCTGTAGTTAATCTCATTGTTGTTGTCATTAAGTGCCGTCGAGGTGGGTCCGACTCATTTTGACCCTGTATAGGGTTTTCGAGGAGTGGCTGGTGAGTTTGAACCGCTGACCTTGCGGTACCTCACCAGTACTCCAGTTAATCTCATTACTGGTTAATAAATAATTCTTTATACTAAAATTTCCCTCTTAAAATTACTAGATGGATTTATCTTCTAATTAGACCCTGAGTGATACAGAATTGGTCTTGGGTGTGATCCCAGGATATAGCTCAGTAGTGATGGTATATATATATATATGTGTGTGTGTGTGTGTGTGTGTGTGTGTATATGTGTGTGTATACATATATATAAAACAATAAAAAAAATATAAGCTTTCTTAGATTGTGGGCCATTCAAAATTAGAGAATAGGCAAGATTTGTATTAGGGTGACTGTCTATTGGAGAAGAGAAAACGCCCTGACTTTTAGGGCTTACTAGACACATGGATAGTGCAGGTGGTTAAGGGTTGGACTAGAACTGAAAGGTTTGAGATTCTTGTCCACTCACATGCACCTTGGAAGAAAGGTCTGGCAACCTACTTCAGAAAAATCAGCCATTGAAACCTCTACAGAGCACAATTCTATTCGGACACTATGGGCTTGTCACGAGTTGGAATCAACTCAATGGGAACAGCCACTGGCACTGGTACTGGTGTTGTTGTTCGGTGCCGTCGAGCTGGTTCCAACTCATAGCAACCGTGTGCACAACAGAATTAAACATTACCCGGTCCTGTACCATCCTAGCAATTGTTATGTTTGAGCCCATTGCTGCTGCCACTGTGCCAATTCATCTTGTTGTGGGCCTTTCTCTTTCTTGTGGACCCTCCATTTTACCAAGTCTATGAAATGATGCTAAGTCCTTGGGGCCCCAAATGCTGCTGTGGCCACTTATCAGAATGTGAATTTAGGAGTAGGTGATAGATGGAGTCTTATTTCAAATTCATCTCCCAATGAGTCAGATTGGTTATTTCACTAGTTTCTGAAAGTGTAATTGGAAAAGACAGACATAAAGACTGGTAGAATCCCCACTTTGGCTCTTTGATGGGATGATATTATTATGGTAGGAAGGACTAATAGAAACTCCTGGAACTTCTCCCTAGAAGAGAAAGTAAGCCAGAGGAATGCTTTAATCTTTAGGCAGCAGAACATTCAGTGAGACTCTGACTAAATCTGATGAATAATTAATATAGCCAGAGATGCTTACAAAGACTGTTGGCACTCTGAATTTCCTTATTTTAGGGGAAAGGATGAGACGCTTATATGAAAGATAGTGTACCTTATTGGTGGGTATGTAGTTACTTCATTGTTAGATGGAAGCTCAAATACAATTTTCTCAGTTCATAAAGCTAGAAGTCCAAATTTAGGGCACTGGTTGTAAGGAAAGGCTCTCTCTCGGTCTGTCCATGCCAGGGAAAAATCCTTGTCTCAGCTTCTGTAACTTTCTTCTCAGTGTTTCTGAGAGGTCTTCTGAGCTTGTAACTTGGTCTGTCTTTGTCATCTTCAGATTTGTTGTGGTTGTTAGGTGCCATCGAATCAGTACTAACTCATAGCGACCCCATGCACCACAGAATCAAACTCTGCCCAGTCCTGGGCCAACCTCACAATCGTTGCTACACCTGAGCCCACTACTGCTGCCACTGTGCCAATCCATCTCATTGGGGGTCTTCCTCTTTTTCTCTGACCCACTGTACTAAGCATGATGTCCTTCTCTAGGGAGTGGTCATCTTCAGATAGTATGGGTCTTTTTCCTCACTGCTCTTTTATATCTAAAAAGGATTAGTTTAAGATACATCCTACACTTCTATGCCCTCATGATATAATATAGAAAGCCATATTCCCCAAAGGGTTACATCCACAACTATAGGGTTAGGATTTATGACTCATATATTTTGGGGAACACAATCCAATCCATAACACATGAGAAGTGGTGGAGCTGGAATTTGAACCCAGGTCTGTGTGGCCCAAGTCTGCACTCATGTCTTCTCATCCAACTCAGGAGATGCCAGATCAAACTCCCCCAGGGGTATGTTAGCAGCGAGGATGTGAGTCCCCAGGGGAGGACCCTTGTCCTCAGGTTAGACATGGAGTCCTAAGGACCATTGTGACCAGGTCAGGATGGAGAGGAAAAGCTCTGGCTCCACCTCCCCAACTCCTCACTATTCTTGGGGACTTGACCTCCTATCCTAAACTTGAAGAGGCAGTGGTCTGTGTCCAGCACCTGAGGGGCCTCTCCTGACTCCCTCCTGTTGGCCATCACCTATAGGTGCAGATGCAAAGGCCAGGTGCAGGGAGTTTGTGCTGTTGGGCAGACATCCAAGAAATTGGAGAGTTTTGCAGATGGATGTAGTTGACTTTGAGCCCCCGCTCTTCACTCACTAGCAGTGTGTCCTTACTCACTTATATCTTCTCTCTGAGTGCACAGTCCCTCATCTGTACAATAGGCTGAGGCTCTCCACACTGAAGGATTGTTTCAAGACTTGCCATTATAAAACCTGACTTTGTGCTGGGCACGATTCTAAGAGCTCCATTCGTATGAACTCAGCATTCTTTGCAAGGACCTTATGAGAGAGGCCCTACTAGGATGGGGAAACAGGACAGAGGGCAGTCAGGTGATTTCTCCCAGGTGTGATCTGCTGAGTGGAGGAGCTGATTCATGACCCCAGGTCAACTGAATCCAGAATCTTTGCGCTTAAACACTGGGTCTACATATCCATAAGGAACTCTGGTAGCATAGTGGTGGTGAGTTGGGCTGCTAACATCAAGGTCAGCAGTTCAAAACTACCAGCTGTTCTGCAGGAGAAAGATGAGGCTTTCTGCTCCTGTAAAGGTTTATAGACTTGGAAACCCTATGCAGGGTCGCTATGAGTTGGAACTGACTCCCCAGCACACCACCATACATATCCATACTCATATAATACTTAGTGTAGGGCTGGAACATCTAAAGTCAGTGCTCTTCCAAGGGTGGTCTGTATAAGACCTGTGTTGAATCACCTAGGTGTGTTGTTGTTGTTGTTGTTAGGTGTGAGCCTATGCATAACAGAACAAATATTGCCTGGTCCTGTGTTATCCTCACAATTGTTGTTACAATTGAGTTCATTGTTGCTGTTACTATGCCTATCCATCTCATCGGGGGACTTCCTCTTTTTTGCTGACCCTCCATTTACCAAGCATGATGTCTTTCTCCAGGGACTGGTCCCTCATGATAATATGTCAGAAGTATGAAAGATAAAGTGTCGCCATCATGGCCTCTAAGGAACATTCTAGCTGTATTTCTTCCAACACAAATTTGTTTATGTCTAGCAGTCCATGGTATTTATAATAGTCTTCTCCAACACCACAACTCAAATGCATTATTTCTTCTATAGTCTTCCTTTTTCACTGTCCAATTTTCATATATGCATATGAGGTGATTGAAAATACCATGGCTTGGATCTTGAACACTTTAAAGAGCTCTTTTGCAGCAGACTGGCCTAATGCAATATATCATTTGATTCTTGACTGCTGCTTCCAATGAGTGTTGATTGTGGATTCAAGCAAAATGAAGTCTTTGACAGCTTCAATTTTTCTTCATTTATCATGTTATTTATTGGTCTAGTTGTGAGCCTTTTTGTTTTCTTTACAGATTTTCATCAGTAAAATTTTAACTCCTCTTCATTTCTGGCAAGCAAAGTTGTATCATCTGCGTATTGCAGTTGTTAATGAGTCTTCCTCAACTCCTGAAGCCAGGTTCTTTATTTATCTGCTTAGCATACAGATTGAATAAGTATGGTGAAAGAATACCATGTTGGTCCACACCTTTCATGATTTTAAACCATTCAGTATCCTCTTGTTCTGTTCTAATGACTGTGCCTCTTTTGTCTATATACAGGTTCCTCTTGAGCACATTTAAGTGTTCTGGAATACAAAATGTTATTCATAGCTTGTCATGACCCACAAAGGTCTTTGCATAATCAATAAAACACTAGTAAACAACTTTCTGGTACTCTCTGCTTTCAGTGAAGATCCAACTGATGTCAGCAATGATATCCCTAGTTCCATATCCTCTTTTGAATCTGGCTTGAATTAATAATAAAAGTGTGCGACAGGGTTGCATTATTTCACCATACTTATTCAACTTGTATGCTGAGCAAATCATCCGGGAAGCTGGGTTCTAAGAAGAAAAATGTGGCATTAGGATTGGAGGAAGACTCATTAACAACCTGTGATATGCATGTGATACAATCTTACTTGCTGAAAGTGAAGAGGACTTAAAATATTTACTGATGAAATCCATTTCATCCTTCGGTATGGATTACATCTCAATGTAAAGAAAACAAAAGTCCTCACCACTGGACCAATAAACAACATTCTTATCAATGGAGAAAAGATTGAAGTTGTCAAGGACTTCATTCTTCTTGGATCAACTTTCAACACTCATGGAAGCAGCAGTCAAGAAATCAAACGACATATTGCATTAGGCAAATCTGCTGCACAAGACCTTTTATAAGTGTTGAAGAGCAAAGATGTCAGGTGGAGGATTAAGGTGCACCTGACCCCAGCCATGGTATTTTCAATAACCTCATATGCATGTGAAAGCTGGACAGTGAATAAGGAAGACTGTAGAGGAATTGATGCTTTTGAGTTATGGTGTTGGAGGAGAATATTGAAAGTGCCATGGACTGCCAAAAGAACCAACAGATCCGTGTTAGAAGAAGTGCAGCCAGAGTGCTCCTTGGAGTCCAGGATGGCCAAACTTCGTCTCTCATACTTTGGACATATTGTCAGGAGGGACCAGTCCCTGGAGAAGGATATCATGTTTGGTAAGGTGGAGGGTCAGAGAAAAAGAGGAAGACCCCCAGTGAGATGGATTGGCAATGGCAGCATCAATGGGCTAAAGTGTGGCAATAATTGTGAGGTTGGCCCAGGATCAGGCAGTGTTTCGTTCTGTTGTGCATAGGGTTACTATGAGTCGGTACCGATGGGACCTAACAACAACAACAACAATGACACAGCATTATACTTCATGGTAGATCTTGAAATGTTCTTTTTGATGATGAATACTATGCCATTCCTGTTTAATTTGTCATTCTCAGCATCGTAAACCATATGATTGTCAGATTCAAAATAGCCAATACCAGTCCGTTTCATTTTTGACAACTTTTAGTTTCCCTAGATTAATACTTCGTACTTCCATGTTGTCATTATTAATGGATATTTGCTGCTGTTACTCCTCATTTTGAGTTGTGCTCCATCAACAAATAAAGGTCCCAAAATGTTTAGTTCATTTGTGTCTTCATGGTCAACTCTGTTTTGAGGAGGCAGCTCTTCCCCAGTTGTATTTTAAGTGCCTTCCAGTCTGTGGAGTTTATCTTTTGGCACTACATCTGACAGTATTCTGGGCTATTTGTAATGTTTTCATCTTCTGGCACTGTATCTATTTCGCCTTTTTCCTAGTCTGTCTTAGTTTGGAAGCTTTGCTGAAACCTGTCCATTATGGGAGACCCTGCTGCTATTTCAAATACTGGTGGCTTAACTGCCAGAATCCTAGCAACATGGAAGCCACCACAGTATGACAACCTTTCAGATGAGGTGAGGGTGAGGGGGCATTTCCTGTTTAAAATACAGATCCCTTAGCCCACCCCTATACTTAGGACAGCAGATCTCTGGGTGGGGCCAGTCATACATCCCCCAGGTGATTCTTAGGCAACCTGAAGACTAGAACCAGGGACAGGGAGTGTAATGAATCAATCGTGTCTACACATCTTGCATTTCAGCTGGAAAAGTGGCGCTGCAAATAGGCTGCTGTCTCCTGATGAGTCCTGGCCTCAATTTCTGTCTGTATAATGGGGATCCTGGTTCCTATGTGGTCCACCTATAGAAAGCACATAGGGGGTTGGTAGCTGTAGATGTTTCTGGGGACATGCTATCACCAGAGTCACACTGACCTGAGATGGAATCTGCCTCTGTTGCTGATGTCATGTCCCCCCTAGGCCTCAGTTTCCTGATCCTTGAAGTGGCAACAAGGACCTCTCCCTCACACTGGTTATGGCAAAGTTTTATTGAGGCAGCAACTGTGCAAAGCACCAGGTCACATTCATATTAATCCTTCCATAAATGGGGAGTTCTTATACATTTTATCTGCTCTAGTTTCCAAAGCCTCTGGGACTACCCATTCCTACAGATGACACTCACTGCAACTTTCTGCTGATGCTGGAATTGAGTTAGACAGGGCTGAGTCTCGCTCCCTTTTCCCAACTTGACGAGAACAGAATGAGGAGCTGAATGAACTGCAGGTGCAGGGTGGAAGCCATCATTGAACAGAAACGGCGGCTTCTGGTTTTATGAAGTTCGCTCAGCCTCTGAGTGAGCTGCAATTAGCCTCATTTTCAACCTGTATCTTTAATAGATTGAAAAGATTGAAAGTGCAGACCCAGTTCTTCCTCTTTTCAACCCTCACCCCATCTGACTCCAGCCCCAAACTTTGAGGACCAATCCCCTGTTCACTGGGACCTGGAAAGGGATGGGAAGGAATCACCAGAAGTGTTAAGACCCAGTCTGCAGACTGGGCTGGCAATGAGAGACACGACTGAATTGGGCTGCTTGTCTCCCCAGGGTGGTCTCAGGGTGGTCAAAGGAGGAAAAACTCAAAGAGGTCATGGCTGGAAACACACTCTAAGCTTATTGACAGACCACCTGTCTTCAGAGGCACCCTTTCTCCCCTCCCAGTCCTCGGTGTCAGCCACACACTCCTTAGGAAGGGAGTAATGGGACCTCCTACTGACTTGCTACCTCCTGGCTCCTGGGACCAAGCCAGGGCTCTTGCGGAAAGCTGTGCTTTCACTTAAGCAAGGTGTGTATCTAAGATGGCTCGTGATGGGGGGGGGGGGCAGGCAATGGAGATTATCGGTGTGTTCAGGGCCTTAGTCACACCTTGGTGTCCCACTGGTCAGCATTCAGACTCCATCATGTCCTAGCTGTGGTAGTTCAACCCTAAGATGTCATCTGTCAGATGCTCCTCATTGGTTCAGTAGGATGAATGGCACCCACTTTGCAGGTCTGGGGTCATCTGTCTAAGGCCCAGCAGAGGGCCAAAGCCATGGTGGTGACAGTACATGGTTCAGCATGTCCTGTGCCTACAGTCACCCCAGGTCCATCTTCAGTCCTCTGGGTAGGGAGGCTGCAAAGACACAGGTAGCATCTGCTTTCCTGGAAAACCACTGGCCTGGGTACTGGCCTCACAGCTAACCTGGTGCCAACGTCCCATCTGCTCATGGTCACATGGTGAGGGACATGAACGTGGGACTTGGTGGAGGAAAACATAGACTGAAGAGCAGGCTTTTAAGGAACTATGTAGGCTTTGAAATGATTCTGAAAGTGATGTACGTTTGTAACAGAAAACAGCAAAAAAAAGTACAAAGAAGAAAGCAGCAGTTTCTCATAAGCCCCTCCTCAGGGATGAGCACTGTTAATACCACAGCATCCTTCCTTCTCAGTCTCCTGCTGCGCGTAGTGCTGTACACGAACCAAGTTCCGCTCTGTCTTCTATCCCGATTGGTGACAATTGCTCTGTAGGTTTTCATGGCATCAGGCCACTTCATTTGGCTGGTCTGACTTTAAAGCAATGAGGGCTCCTCAACATTTAGTGCTGGGGGGCCTGGGGACACCTGAGAGAAATTGATAGCTACTCAGCAGTAAATGGAAGCAGGGGACAGTGGGAGATCATGGGGATGCTTTTGGGAGAAGCTGCCATGTGGCTCTAGATGCAGTGGTGGTGGGGAGCACCTGTCCCACCCCATCAGGAGTCACAGGGAACGTGCTCCAAGTTGTTGGGAACTGATTTGTAATCAAGTGGTTTCCTGCCCAGGCAACTCCACACAGATGGGCAGCAGCAGGAGGATTTGTCTCTAGGGCTGCTGTGAGTGTGTGTGTGTGCATACATACATATGCGTGTGGTTTTTACCTGATGTCCTGCACATACAACTGCATGTCCTTTTCCCCTCCCCCTTTTACTTTCATCACATTGTTCACTGTGGGCGGGAAATGAGTGGGCATCCAAGGGGCCGGCCACAGTCAGGAGGGCCATGGAAATTGTCAAAAATGAAATGGAACACATAAACATCGATATCTTAGGCATTAGTGAGCTGAAATGGACTGGTATTGGCCATTTTGAATCTGATAACCACATGGTTTACTAGGCCAGGAATGACAAATTGAAGAGGAATGGTGTTGCATTCATAGTCAAAAAGAACATATCCTGATCAGTCATGAGGTGCAACACTGTCTGTGATAGATAATACCCATGCATCTACAGGGAAGCCCAGTTAATACCACGATTATTCAAATTTATGCACCAACCACTAAAGCCAGTGAGGATGAAATAGAAGAATTCTACCAACTTCGTCAATCTGAAATTTATCAAACATGCAATCAAGATGTATTGATCATTACCAGTGATTGGAATGCTAATGTCAGGAGCAAAGAGGAATGATTAGTACTTGGAAAATATGGCCTTGGTGATAGAAATGATGCTGGAGATCACATGATAGAATTCTGCAAAATCAATTATTTGTTCACTTCAAATACCTTCTTTAGATAGCATAAGAGATGATTATACACATGGACCTCACCAGATGGAATACATAGAAATCAAATTGACTACATCTGTGGAAAGAGATGATGGAAAAGTTCCATATAATCAGTACAAAGCCAGGGTCAGACTGTGGAACAGACCATCAATGCTCATATGCAAATTCAAACTGAAGCTGAAGAAAATGAAAATAAGTCCACCAGAGCCAAAATATGAATGACATTGAATATATCCCACCTGAATTTAGAGATCATCTAAAGAACAGATTTGATACATTAAATACTAAAGACCAAAGACGAGAAGAGTTGCAGGATGACATCAAGAACATCATACAGGTAGAAAGCAAAAAGTCATTAAGAAGACTAGAAAGAAGGAAAAGGTCAAAATGGATGTCAGAAGAGACACTGAAACTTGCTCTCCAGCATAGAGATGCTAAAGCAAATGGGAGAAATGAAGAGGTATGAGAGCTGAACAGAAAATTTCAAAGACCAGCTCAAGAAGATAAAACCAAATATTACAACAAAAATGTACAAAGATCTGGAGGCAGAAAACCAAAAAGGAAGAACACACTCAGCATTTCTCAAGCTGGGGGAACTGAAAAAAAAAACAATCCAAGCCTCGACTTTCATTATTTAAGGGTTCTCTTGGCAAATTATTGAATGATGCAGAAAGCATCAAAAGAAGATGGAAGAGAGTCACTGTAACAAAAGGAAATAGTTGATGCTCAACCATTTCAAGAGGTAGCATATGATCAAGAGCCAATGATACTCAGGGAGGAAGTCCAAAGTGCATTGAAGGAATTGGCAAAGAACAAGGCACCAGGAATTGATGGAATAAAAATTGAAATCTTTCAAGAGAGTGAGGTGGCACAGGAGGCACTCACTCATCTCTGCCAAGAAATTTGGAAGACAACTATCTGGCCGACTGATTGGAAGAGATCCATATTTGTGCCCATTCCGAAGAAAGGTGACCCAACGGAATGCGGAAATCATCAGACAATATCCTTGATATCCCATGTGAGTAAAGTTTTACTAAAAGTAATACAGAAACAGCTACAATCATACATTGACAGAGAACTTCCAGAGGTTCAAGCCAATTCAGAAGAGGCTGTGGAACAAGGGATATCATTGCTGATGTCCAATGGATCTTGGCTGAAAGCAGAGAATATCAGAAAGATGTTTACCTGTGCTTTATTGACTAAGCAAAGGCTTTTGATTATGTGGATCATGACAAGCTATGGACAACATTGTGAAGTAAGAGTAGTTCAGAACACTTAATTGTGCTCATGAGGAATCTGTACCTGGACCAAGAGGCAGTTGTTCAAACAGAACATGGGCACACTGAGTTATTTAAAATTAAGAAAGGTGTGTGACAAGGTTGTATTCTTTCACCATACTTATTCAACCTGAACGTTGAGCAAATAATCCGAGAAGCTGGGTTATATGAAGAAAAACGTGTCATCAGGATGGGAGGAAGACTCATTAACAACCTGCGATATGCAGATGATACAACCTTGCTTGCTGAAAGTGAAGAAGACTTAAATGTTTACTGATGAAGATCAAAGACAACAGCCTTCTGTATGGATTGCATCTCAATGTAAAGAAAACAAAAATCCTCACCATTGGATCAATAAACAACATTCTTATAAATGGAGAAAAGATTGAAGTTGTCAAGGACTTCATTCTTCTTGGAAGAAGCAGTCAAGAAATCAAACAACGTATTGTATTAGGCAAATCTGCTGCACAAGACCTTTTTAAAGTATTGAGGAGTAAAGATGTCAGCTTGAAGACTAAGGTGCGCCTGACCCAAAGCCAAGGTATTTTCAATAACCTCATATGCATGCGAAAGCTGGACAGTGAATTTAGGAAGACTGCAGAAGAATTGATGCTGTTGAGTTGTAGTGTTGGAGGAGAATACTAAAAGTGCCATGGACTGCCAAAAGAATCAATGGATCCATTTTGGAAGAAGCGCAGCCAGAGTGTTCCTTGGAGGCCAAGATGGCCAAACTTCGCCTCTCATACTTCAGATATATTGTCAGGAGGGCCCAGTCACTGGAGAAGGATGTCATGTTTGGTCATGTTGGAGGGTCAGAGAAAAAGAGGAAGACCCCTAGTGAGATGGATTGTCAAAGTGGCAGCATCATTGGGCTCAAGCGTGGCAACGATGGTGAGGTTGGCCCAAGATCAGGCAGTTGTGCCTTGGGTCACTGTGCATTGGGTCGCTATCAGTCGGTACCAACTTGATAACACCTAACAACAACAGCATGAGGTACTACCCCGTGGGGGTTGGCAGAGCAAAGTGTCTGGGACTGGCAGCAAGTCCTGAGAGCCTAGGTTCAGAGCAGAAGCAGGGGCTGGACAGCTGCTCCCGGCCTTTGAGGGACCCCTGACCTACCTCAGCTGTTTGGTGTCAACCTTGACTCATGGTGAGACCTTATGGACAACAGAAGAAAATATTGTCTGGTCCTATGTCATCATCACAGTTGTTGGCACGCTTGTGTTCATCGTTGCAGCTGCTATGCCAATCCAGCTCACAGAGGGTCTCCTTGCCCGTGCTAGGACTTGGCTTCACCAAACACATGTCCTCCTATAGCAATCAATCCTACCTGATGATGTGCCATAGAAAGTGAGTCAGGCAATGTCTGGTGTGGCCCATAAGGTTTTAGTTATTAAATTTTTGGAAGTAGATAGCCAGGCCTTTCTTCCTTGTCTATCTTGGTCTAGAAGCTTTGCTGAAACCTGCCCATGATGGGTGAGCCTGCTGGTATTTACAGTACTGGTGCAAACCACCACAGTCCTTCCTACAAACTGACAGACCTGTGCCTGTGTCTTTTAAATAGGGTGCTCCTCAGTAGTAGTGCTCAGAGAAGTGAGCTGGAGGTGGCGTTCAAAGCCAGTAGATTCCAAATGGCAGATTCCTTAACGCTGCTTTAGAAATGCCCCAGGCCCAGGGACTCCGATAGAGGAAGGGGAACATTCACCACAGTGAGGTGGCCCACTAGACCTAGGTGAAGCCAGCAGTAAGGGCTTAAGCTCTACCACTCTGAGGGGTCAGTGGGGCTAATAGGATTCCCCAGGGCAGGGATGGAGGCAAGGACAGAGGACAGTAGGTTTGGCCGCAGGCAGAGTGGAGTGCAAATCCCTATTCTGCCACTCACGGACTTTGCATTGATTCACATCTCTGAATCCGTTTCCCAATCTGTAAAATGGGAACCTTCCCAGGACTGTCATGAGACAACACATGAGAAAGAGCCTGACACGTAGGACCTGCTCAGTAAACCTCAGCCCCCTCGACTCCAGTGAAGGACAAATGGGAAGCGAATTCTGTTCTCTTCAAAAGGCATGCTGCTACCCAGAATGAGCAGAAGCTTGGAGAGGCTATGCAGGCCTGAGGGAAGTAAGGCTTGGTCTCTTGGGCTCATTTTACAGAGGAAACTGGGGCAGGAGGAGCGATCTGCTTAGTGGCACAGGAGATAGAGACAGAGAGAGTGGACTGACTGGCTAGGCCTCCTACAGCCCATCTCACTATTCAGAGGCAGGAAGGGAGAAAAAGAACCTGCTGTGTGTCTCAGGGTGTGTTCTTGCCCTTTCTGGGCCTCAGTGCTAGGAAGATGATGGTTCTCTGGATGCTTAGCTGGCCGGACAGTCTGAGACTCTAGGATAGGTGATGTGGTTGTTACTGTCAGCCCTTCCTCAGGCCCAGGCCTGTGCCAGGTAAGGGGGCTGGCACGAGAGGGGAGGGTGAGGATTAGAGAAAGCCAGAGGCTGAACCCCTTGTACAGGGTAGGGGTCAGCCCTTCACCCCGGCTCTTGGCCCTGCTCTGGCTTGCATCCAAGTCCTGTTCCTCACTCCCTGTTTCCTACTCTGACCCTTGCTTAGTCCTAGGGTCCCCCTGAACCTGCCATCACCATCAGCTATACACTAGTACTTAGCTTGGCCACATACCCTCCTATTCCTCCTTTGGGAACATCCCCTCCCCCTTCTGAGCTCCCAATGTCTCCCACCACTGACCCCCAGTGGCAGCTGAAAAAGGTGACTCTGATTCCTGGATTGAGCTCAGATGCTGGTCCCAGGAGGAGGGTCATTGTTCTGGGGGTGGCTGATGCTGATCATTCATTCCATAAGTATTTACTGAACACCTACTATGTGCCAGGCACTATTCTAGGAACTCGAGGAACACAAATCACAACAAAATCCTTGCTGCCCTGAGTTTACATTTACATTTCTGAGTGTGAATGTGTGTGCAATCAGGCAACAGACAAAATGCACAGTTAATGTAAGTAAATTTGATTTGCAGATGAGAAGCTGCGGTTTTCCGTGGGGCGGCTAGGCTGGGCCTCATGGAGGAGAACTTTGATAAAAGACTTGTAGGAGGAGAGGGAGAGCTTTCGGAAGTGTGGTTGCTGCTTGCTGCCTTGTGCTGACTGCACATTTCTGTGTTGAGAATTTTGCTTACCTGGGTTCACTTTCCACCTGCAGGGTACAGAAGACTGTGTTCTCCCCACCCACTGTGCGGCTCCCCTTCCATTCATTCTCCTGGAGAGAAGATTCAACACAAATCTTATGCCATCACTCTACTGCTTCTAACCTTCCCCACGATTCTCCACTACCCTAGGCTACGTCCAGATACTTGGTACTCAGAGCCCTCTATTACCTGGTTCAAACTTTTCCTAGCTCATTGACATTCAAGCTGCCCCAACCAATCTTCTTCAGGAAGCTCTCCCTGGTTTCTCTTCTTTCTCCCCCACCATCTCCGATTGTTCCTGAACTTAGTCCTGGGGTGGTAACTGCTTGTGTAAGGTGTGCCTCTCCCACTGGTCAGTGGATCCACAAGGAAGGGGTGGTGTTTGTTTTATTCATCCTTGAACCCCTGGCATTAAGCACAGACTCAGGCACACAGTAGGAGTACAATAAATCTCTGCTGACCACAGATGGTCAGAGGAACCAGTGACTGAAAACACACATTCAGTCTCCGTCATCATCTCCTCCTCAGGGTGGACACCTCTACTTAGCACCCAGAACCACATTAGATTGAATTTCGGGATTGTTTAGGTCTTTTTTCTTTTTGGCACTGTGGATTGGAAGATAATCTGATGATCAGTCATTCTTTCTTTTTCAAGTTCACCCAGGTATTTGTGTGTGGGAGTTGGCAGATGGTGACAGATGTTTGTTAGAACAGGACAATGGAGTCAAAGACCCAATCTCAGATTCTGTACCTGGGCTTCCCTTCTCTAGACCTCAGTTTCCTCTCCAAATGACTTGAGAGCATAGTTCCTTCATGTGAGGGGTTGCTGAGAGCAGTGGAGGAGACTGGCTTTGCACTAGATCTGCTCAGGACCAGGCTGCCACAGGCTGACATCTTTGTTGGCTTTTCCTACCTACTTGGCCCCATTGCCTTTGGCACCTGGAAGTCTATGCCCCTTACCAGCCTGCTTTTGAAGGCCCAACTCAGTTATGGTGCCCTCTATAAAACCTGCCTAGATTCCAACTGGACGAGCCTCACCTTGTTCTGAGCAAGGCTCTGTCCAGATTCTCCTCTACCTGAATCCACCTCCAGGAATGACAGTGATAATGACTGTCACATCATCAGTACAACAATAGGTGAGCTATGCAGAGCAGTTGCTCTGTGCTGGGTGGACTGTGCTGTGGTAAGTGCCCATCTGCCTATCTCATACAGATCTTACCACACACAACCTTATGGGGTCATCACTATTGTCCCTGCTTCAGAGCTGATGAGACCCAGGCTCAGAGAGCTTGTTAATGCCCAAAGTCACACAGCCTGGAGGTGGTTAAGCAGGGCTGGGGAGTGGCCTCGCTCCCCTCCTTGCCCTCCAACCTGACCTGAAATCTCTTGGAGAACTGCCCATCTCTGGTCAGTATCCTTAAGACCACTGAAGTCACCAAGACTTAGGGAAGGGCTTAGGAGTCCCAGAAGACAGTCTCCGCACACTCACTCTTTTAAGGAGACTCCTGGATTCGTGACAAGTACTCTGGCCTTGATTTGGCTACCATTTTCTGGGTGGCTTTGGACAAGTTACTTTCTCTCTTTGGTTCTCAGTTTTCCTATCTGTAAAATGGAGGCATCCAGGGAATGTGTACTGGTTTTCTAGATTAAACTTGCTAGTCTCTGACCCTGGTGCAGGCAGATGACACAACAGGCCTCCAACCCCATCCAAGTCTAAGTCTCTTGAGCCCCTAACAGCAAGTCAGCTAATCCCACTCCTGCCTCAGCACATCCTTCCCTATATCCAGAGACAACAGTGTTCCATCTGGGATTCTCAACCCAGACAGATTCTCAACCCAGATCCCTGGGGATCTGTGTTGTTTTTTTCCTTCCCAAATAGCAAATAATAAAAACATTGTTGGATTAACACCAAGAGAGACCTGTCATAGAGTCACATACATTTTAAAGATAAAAACTGAGACTTCAAAGGATCTTCCTGTGCCCAAGTGACCTCTGTCCCCAACATTCCCTGTCGGGGTCTGACCTCGACATAGTTGTGTTGTTCACGAGTGTTTGGTTCACGAGGAGGGGTGATCCAGCAGCGATAGGGATAGTGAAAGAATACACAGACAAACAGAAGAAGGGAGACAATGAGGCACCCCAAAGCCAGGGTGGATACATCACTTGTGGGCAGGCTTGGGACTACAGGCATCATGGCTTCTGCAGGCAGCAACTCACTGCCCTGCAATCTTTACTGCATGCCTTCCAACCCATAATGCACTGCTATCTTTACTCCATGCCTTCCAACCAGTAATGCACACCTGGGGAGGCCTGGGGCTCTGCTTTATTCAGGGGAGGAGCTTCACATCAAGCTGGGAGGGACCAAAACAGGATACAGCTAACATCAGTACTTTTCCAGACATTCAGGTAACTTTACATCATACTTCGCTGGTTCAAATCCCAGGCTAGCAACTTGGATTCTCAGGCCCAATTAACATATCTATAGCCCCTGAGCTCAGGTAGGGGAAGGTGAAAGATAAGGATAAAAGCTTGGGTGGAGTCCTGCTGCTTCAGCTTCCTGAGCCAGGTCTGCAGGAGGACTCAGAGATGCCCAGGTGAATGGGCTGCACCTGGAAAAGGATTAGGGAGGATGGGTTTTTTGTCTATAGAACAAAGAACTGTGAAGTAGCTAAGATGTTTTTAGTTAATCCTTTGGAGAAAGGCTTGACCTTGCAACCTTTAGTCTTAGGCTTTAGGAAAATATCACATATATCTGTGGATTATCAAAGGCTCCGTGTATTAATTTAATATATATAACTGAATATTAAGATGAAAGCAATTTGCCATTAACTGCCAGTGGCCGCATTTGTTACACTCGGGCCTATAGGGCCTCGAACCTCTGACCAGTCTTACACGGTCCACAACAATTTCCCAGGTGTACCCCATTTGAGGCCTTCCACACAGAAGCATTTAAAAATCAGTCATAGGGGAAAGAGCTTTGGAAGCTTGTGGTGTGATGAATTGATTTTAATGACCTTTCTAACCATGGTCTTGTAATGGCTACTAAATGATTAGGTGGGGCTATGCAAATAAGATTCTTATGGCTCACCAATGGGATTGGACAATTTACTAATAATGCAAATAAGGTGCCTGGAATTCTAATGAGGGGATGGATCAGTTTTGTTATCTCTCTAGACTTAAAAGAAAGCCAATCCCAGATCAGGGAGACCTGACTGTTACCAAGAAGAGATGGGAGTAGAGTCCTTTGGGCTGGGAATCTCCTATGTTCAGGAGACAGAGAGATGTAGCAGAAGAGATGGTAAAAAATGGCAAGAAGCAACAGCAGAGAAACTGTGGTAGCAGAGGCAGCAGAACCAGGAAACCAGCAGGAGATGGTACAGAGTCTTCTTGGCTCACAGAAAAAGAGAACTGAATGCCTTCTAGTCGGAGATGTGCTGGCAGAGTGGGCTGCCTCTTAGCACTTATTTGTGGAACTTAAGAGCTTTATACTTGTCCCAGCAGGGTCAAGGCTGAGCAGCCTAAGAAAACTGAAGGGACGAATGGTTGATGGCCAGAGACAGACCTTTGTGTAGGCATGTCTGAGAAGCTGTCCTGCTTGAAGAAGTGTGTCTTGAGTTGTTTCTGATCTAGATTTGCAACCTGTTACATCCCTAATAAATCCCATAATTGTGAGTATTGTTTATGAGTTCTGTGTCATCATGGCAATGAATTTCCAAACCCAGCAGAGAAATAGAGAATGCCATGGGAGGGATGGTTGTGCCAGAATTGTTAAAAAGGTTGGCCTGGGGATCTATGTGTGAAAGTCAGCCAAGGAAAACCCTGTATATCACAATAATGGTCTGACCTGATCAGGGGTGGTCATAGGACCAGGCCACGTTTTCTTCCACTGTGCATGGAGTTGCCTTGAGCTGGGGGCTGACTCAAAGGCAGCTAAGAACAACAAATACGCAGCTACTTAGATATTTTTGTATTATATTGTTTTGATTATTATATTTTTAACACAGATATTTTTCTACCCAGTTCTAATGAGGGGTGAACAACCTGCGTATGTAAAAGTTACAGTACATACTACTTGTAAAAAAAATAATGATCTTATCACGAAAGAAATTGTGATGATTATATTTGTATAGTCTATGTGCAATGTTTATTTCCTATTTTGTTGCTAGGTATATCTTTATTCCCTCAAGTTCCATTAAAATAATTGAATAACCAGATTTAAATTTTTCTGGTACTATTATTTTCTGTGTTCGACCATTTCAAGAGATACCATATGAACAAGAGCCAATGATACTCAGAGAGGAAGTCCAAAGTGCATTGAAAGAAGTGGCAAAGAACAAGG
>NW_006408565.1:6945599-6956864 GCF_000296735.1 Chrysochloris asiatica | reverse complement strand
TTGGCCCAGGATCGAACATTGTTTCGTTCTGCTGTGCATGGGGTTGCTATGAGTCGGTTCCGACTCGATGGCACCTGACAACAACAACAACAACATTATTTTCTGAGTACTATATACTCAGGTGCTGTGCGCTAATGTGTCAGATTGCAAAGTTGTTTGAACTGCAAGGTAGGTGGTTCAAGCTTACCAGCTGCTCCTTGGAAACCCTATACAGAACTGCTATGAGTCAGAGCCAACTTGATGGCGCTTAACCACAACATTCTTGGTGGTGGTGTGCGTGGAGTCGGTTCCAACTCATAGCGACCCTGTATAGGGTTTCCAAGGCTGTAAATCTTTACAGGAGCAGAATGCCTCATCTTTCTCCTGTGGAACTGCTGGTAGACAATTCTATTAAAGAAATATAAATATATGTGTGTCCAAGGTGGGAAAGCATCTTTGTTCAGGCCTGCACTCAGTGAAGAACTGGGCATTCTCTCAGAGCAGGCTGTTGACTCAGCACAGCCTGGGTCCCCTGGTGTCTCCAGATGAACACAGTGGTAGAGAATTTTCAGTTGGAAAGACCAGTCCTCAACTAAGTTGCTGGCTCTCAGAACCCCTTGCATGGGTTTCTGAGGTGGGAGGCCTCCTTAAGACCAGCCTGTTCACAAGGATTTTTTCCTATGTTTCCCTCTAGGAATGTATAGGTTAACACTATAAGTTTCAATCTATGACCCATTTTGAATGAATTTTTACGCAAAGTATAAGGTGTATGTTGAAGTTGGTTGTTTTTTGTTGTTGCATGTAGATGTCTAATTATTCTAGCATTCTTTACTGAAAAGATGATCCTCATCTATTCAATTACCTTTTCACTTTTGTCAAAAATGAATTGGCTATATTTGTATATATTTGAGCTCTATTCTGTTCCATTGATCTATGCAGCTGACCTATAATCTATGTACCTTTTACCAAAATCACACTGTGAGATTGATTACTGTAATTTTATAATAAGTCTTAAAATCAGATAAAACTTTGTACTGATTTTTCAAAATATTTTGACTAATCCAGTTACTTGAGTTTCTATATAAACTTTAGAATTGGTTTGCCTATATTTAACTAAGTATTTTGTTGCAAATATTATTTGAAGGGCATTAAATCTATTGCTTAATTCAGAGGAGAATGTTAATGACATTGAGTCTTCCAATCCATAAACATGGTATATCTTTCAAATTATTTAGGTTTCTTTTATTATTTTTTAAGTTGTTTTCAACCTATAGATTCTACACATATTTAGTTAAATTTATAAATGAGTACTTCAAAATTTTTGGAGGTATTATAAATAGTACAATTTCTAAATTTTTGGTTTATGGTTGTCCATTTTTATTACATAGAAGTATGAGTTTTGTTCATTGACTTTGTATCCTATGAACTTCTAGAATTTTTTTTAGTTTTAGGAGATATTTTGTAGATTTCTTTCACAGATAATTGTTTTATCAGTGAATACGGTTTTTTTTTTGTTAGGTGCTGTCCAGTCTGTTCCAATTTACAATGATCCTATGCATAAGGGAACAAAACACTACCCAGACCTGTGCCATCCTCGCAAATTGTTGCTATGCTTGATCCCATTGCTGCTGCCATTGTGCCAGTTCATCTCATTGAAGGTCTTCCTCTTTGTCACTGATCCTCCACTTTAAAAAGCATAATGTCTTTCTCCAGGGACAGATCCTGATAAAATGCCTGAAGTATGAGAGATGAATCTGGCCATCCTGGTTTCTAAGGAGCCTTCTGGTTGTACTTCTTTCATCACAGATTTGTTCTTTTGGCACTCCTATTCTTATCCAAAACCTTAACTCAGTTTTTCTGTGGTCTCCCTAATTCATTGTCCAACTTTCACATGCATATGAGGCTATTGAAATCACCATGACTTTGGTCAGGCACACTTTAGTCTTTAAACTGATATCTTTGCTTTTGAACACTTTGAAGAGGTCTTGTGCAGATTTGTCTATTACAATCCATCATTTGACTTCTTGACTGCTGCTTCCAAGAGTGTTTATTGTTGATCCAAGCAAGATGTAGTCTTTGACAATTTCAATGTTTTCTCTATTTATCATGCTATTTATTAGTTCAGTTGTGAGGATTTTTGTTTTCTTTGTATTTAGGTGCAATCCATACTGCAGGCTGTAGTCTTTGATCTTCATCAGTAAGTATTTGAAATCCTCTTTGCTTCCAACAAGCAAGGAAGTTTCATCTGTGTATCTCAGGTTGTTAACGAGTCTTCCTCCAATCTTGATGTCATGTTCTTCTTCATATAATCCAGGTTCTTGGATTATTTGTGCATCAGACAGATTGAATAAGTATAGTGAAAGAATATAGTATTGGTGCACACCTTTCCTGATTTTAAACCGCTCAGTTTCCCCTTGTTTTGTTTGAATGCCTGCCTCTTGGTCTGTGTACATATTCTTCATGAACACAATTAAGCATGGAATACCCATTCTTTGCAATGCTGTCCATAGCGTGTCATGATCCAAACAGTTAAAAAGTGTTTACATAGTTAATAAAGTGCAAGTAAACATCTCTCTGATATTTTCTGCTTTCAGTGAAGACCCATCTGATGTCAGCAATGATATGCCTCATTTCATGTCCTCTTCTGAATTTGGTATGAGTTTCTGGCAGTTTCATGTCAATGTATTGTTGATGCTGTTTTGAATGATCTTCAGCAAAATTTCAATTGCATGTGATATTGATGATATTATTCAATGATTCTGTTGGGTTACTGCTCTTTGAAATGTGCACAAATATGGATCTCTTCCAATTAGTTGGCCAGGTAGCTGTCATCTAAATTTCTTAATATAGACAAAAGTGCCTCCAGTGCTGCATCAGTTTGTTGAAAGATTTCAATATGTATTTCATCAATTCCTGGAGCTTTATATTTTGCAAATGCCTCACTGCAGCTTGGACTTCTTCCTTCAGTACCATCAGTTCTTGAGCAGATGCTACCTCCTGAAATAGCTATACACCTACCATTTCTTTTTGGTATAGTCACTCTGTGTATACCTTCCATCTTCTTTTGATGCTTTCTGCATCATTCAATATTTTGCCCATGGAATCCTTCAATATTGCAAGTGGAGGCTTGAATTGTTTCTTCAGTTCTTTGAACTTGATAAATGCTGAACGTGTTTTTCCCTTTTGGTAGTCTAAGTCCAGGTCATTGTACATTTCATTATAATACCTTACTTCATCTTCTTGAGCTGCCCTTTGAAAATTTCTGTTCAGCTATTTGGCTTTCACCTTTCTTCCATGTGTTTTAGCTTCTGTACACTGGAGAATAAGTTCAGAGTCTCTTCTGATACCCATTTTTGGTCTTTTCTTTCTTTTTAATGACCTTCTGCTTTCTTCCTGCATGATGTTCTTGATGTCATCCCACAACTCTTCTGGTCTTTGGTCTTTAGTGTCTAATGCATCACATCTGTTCTTGAGACAGTCTCTAAATTCAGGTGGGATATGTTCAAGGTCATACTTTGTGGCTGTTGTGAACTTGTTTTAATTTTCTTGAGGCTGAATTTGCAAAGAACAGTTGATGGTCTGTTCCACAGTCTGCCCTTGTTTTGGCTAATGATTTTATGCCTTGCCACCATATTCAAGGAATATGGGCAGTTTTATTTCTCTATTTCCAATCTCTATGTCTTAAATTTTACCTTATTGAACTGACCAGTTCAATATTGAATAACAGTATGAGTAGACATCCTTGCTTTGTTCCTTATTTTAGGAGAAATAACTTTAAGTATAAAATTAGTTGTACAGTTTCCATAGATCCCCTTTATCAGGTTAAGGAAATTCCTTGCATTTCTAGTGTTATGATGGTTATTTATTATTTAAATTATGAGCAGACATTGAATTTTTCAAATGCATTTTCTGCATTGATGTGATCATATATTTTTCTTCTTTAGTCTGTTGATATGTTGGATTATATTGTTTGGTTTTTAAATTTCATTTAGCCTTTGGGCACCTGAAATAAGCCAAATTGGTTATGATATATTTTTCTTGTGTATAGATTCTTGGATTCAATTAGAGAGTATTTTTTGAGGACATTTACACCTATGTTTATGTTGTTAAGTGTTGTCAAGTCAGTTTTGATTCATAGGGACCCTGATAGGGTTTCCCAAGGAGCAGCTGGTGAACTTGAGCTGCTGACCTTGTGGTTCAAACCAACCTTGTGGTCTAGTGCTTTATTCCACAGTGCCATATGAGAACTCCATGTTTACAAGGGATATTAATCTTTAATCTTCTTATATTCTCTGTGTGGTTTGGCTATCATGGTAATATTGACCTCATAAAGTACAATGAGAAGTGCTCCTTCCTTTTCTGCTTTCTGGAAGAGATTGTTTAGACTTGGCATTATCATGTTGCCAATGAAGCCATCTGTGCCTACAATTTTTGGAAGGCTTTTAAACTACAAATTTTAATTTGCTTAATAAATATAAGACTATCAGGTTATCAATTCCTTCTTAAGTGAGCCTTGGTAGTATGGACCTTTTAAGGAATTGGTCCACTTCACCTAGGTTGTCAAACTGATAGCACAGCATTGTCCATAATGCTCTCTCATTAAAAAAAAATATATTTGTGGGACAATAGTGATATCCCTGCCTTCATTTCTGATATTGACAACTTGTAATTTCTTCTTTTTTTAAAAAATTTTTAAATTTATGGATCTTTTAATCTTTTCAATGAATCGAGGTTTGGTTTCATTGTTTTTGTCTATTTTTTTTTTTCTTTCCTTTTTTCAATTTCATTGGTTTTTGCTTTATTATGTCCTTTCTTTTGCTTGCTATGGTCTTATTTTGTGCTTCTTTTTCTACTGACTTAACATGGAAGCCTTAGATGATTGATTTTAGCCATTTCTTATTTTCCTAATAAAAGGATTTAATGTTATAAATTTTCCTACAATCTATGGCCTTAGCTCCATTTTATAGTATTATTTGTCATATTTTCATTTTTAATTAAGTTCCATGTATTTTATGATTTACCTGTAGACTTTCTTTCTGATCTATAGACTACTTAGTAGTCTGTACTGTTAAACTTCCAATTATTTGGCTGTCTTTCTCTATATTTTTTATTGATTTATAGTTTAATTCCATTATGATCAAGGAACATCCATTACATTATTCTTTTATATTTGTTAAGTTTTGCTTTACGACCCAGGATATGGTCTATCTTGGAGAATATTCCATACGCACTTGAAAAGAATGTTTTCTGATGATATGAGGTGGGGTGTTCACCAAATATCAATTAGTCAAGTTGGTTGGTAGTGTTGTTCAGGTCTTCTCTATCTTTACAGATTTTCTGCCTTTTTGTTCTATCAGTTACTGAGAGAAGATGTTGAAATCTTTAACTCTAACTGGGGACTTTGAAACTAGTGCCAATATTTTTGCCTCATGTATTTTGATACTCTGTTGTTGTTGTTGTTAGGTGTTATTGAGTCAGCACCGACTCATAGTGATCCTATGCATAACAGAATGAAACACTGCCCAGTCCTGGGCCAACCTCACAATTGTTGCCATGCTTGAGCCCACTGATGCCGCCACTGCGCCAACCCATCTTGTTGAGGGTCTTCCTCTTTTTCTCTGACCCTCCACTTTACCAAACATGATATCCTTCTCCAGAGACTGGTCCCTCCTGACAATATGTCTGAAGTATGAGAGATGAAGGACCACAAACACAAATATATATATATATATATACAAAATGATATATAAACTAAAATGGAATAATACAAATATTAAAATTATCCGAAGAAGGGGAAACCAAGGCATAATCACACAGAGAGAGAACAAGTGAAAAGTAAATAATAAAATTATAATCCTGAATCCAATTACATTAACTGTAGGTCTAAATATACCAATTAAAAGATAGATTGTTAGATTGAGCTTTATCAAAAGACATATAAGAAACTCACTTTATATATATTGTTGGTGTTGTGTGCTGTGGTGTCAGTTCTGACTCATAGCGACCCTGTACAGAGTTTCCGAAGCTGTAAATCTTTACGGGAGCAGAAAGCCTCATCTTTCTCCCACACAACAGCTGGTAGTTTCAAACTGCTGACCTTGCAGTTCACAGCCTAATTCGTAACCGCTATGCTGTATATTGTTGTTGTTGTTGTTGTCAGGTGCCATCTAACATATAATGCACATTTTTAACAATATACAAACTTAATAGTTTACTTGCTGTTGTTATTGTTGTTGTTAAGTGCTGTTTGGTTAGTTCCAATTCATAGTGATCCTGTAGAGGGTTTCCAAGAAGTGACTGCTGGATCTGAATCACTGACTCTGCAGTTAGCAGTCCAGCAGTTATCCTACATCATGCTGGGTAAGATGGAGAGTCAGAGAAATGAAATATTTTCCACTTAAAGCAAAATTTAGAAACTTTACAACCTTGTTGTTGTTGTTGTTGTTGTTGTTAGGTGCCATCAAGTTGGTACCGACTCATAGCGACCCTGTGCACAACAGAACGAAACACTGCCCAATCCTGGGTCAACCTCTCACTTGTAGCCACACTTGAGCCCATTGATGCTGCTACTTTGCCAATCCATCTCACTGGGGTCTTCCTCTTTTTCTCTGACCCTCCACCTTACCAAACATGATATCCTTCTCCAGAGACTGGTCACTCCTGAAAATATGTCCGAAGTATGAGAGATGAAGTTTGGCCACCCTGGCCTCCAAGGAGCACTCTGGCTGCACTTCTTCCAATACAGATCTGTTGGTTCTTTTGGCAGTCCATGGCACTTTCAATATTCTCCTCCAACACCATAACTCAGAAACATCAATTCTTCTACCGTCTTCCTTATACACTGTCCAGCTTTTGCATGCATATGAGGTTACTGAAAATACCATGGCTTGGGTCAGGTGCTCCTTAGTCCTCAAGCTGACATCTTTGCTCTTCTGTACTTTAAAAAGGTCTTGTGCAGAAGATTTGCCTAACGCAATATGTCCTTTGATTTATTGACTACTACTTCCATGAGTGTTGGTAGTTAATCCAAAAAGAACGAAGTCTTTGACAACTTCAATATTTTTTCCGTTGATAAGAATGTTGTTTATTGGAACAGTGGTGAGGATTTTGTTTTCTTTCCATTGAGATGCAGTCCATATCAAAGGCAGTAAATATTTTAAGTCTTCTTTACTTTCAGCAAGCAAGATTGTATCCTCTGCATATCACAGGTTGTTAATGAGTCTTCCTCCAATCCTGAAGCCATGTTTTTCTTCATATAACTTAGCTTCTCAGATTATTTGTTCAGCATACAGGTTTAAGAAGTATGGTGAAAAATAACACCTTGTTGCACACCTTTCTTAATTTTAAACAACTCAGTGTTCCCATGTTCTGTTCTAACAACTGCTTCTTGGTCCAGTTACAAATTCTTCATGAACACAATTAAGTGTTCTGGAATACTCATACTTCGCAATGTTGTCCATAGCTTTTCATGATCCACGCAATCAAAAGCCTTTGCATAGTCAATAAAGAACAGGTAAACATCTTTCTGATATTGTCTGCTTTCCGCCAAGATCCATTGGACATCAGCAATGATATCCCTCATTCCATGGCCTCTTCTGAATCCGGCTTGAACCTCTGGAAGTTCTCTGTCATTGTATGCTAGCAGCCATTTCTGTATTACCTTTAGTAAAAGTTTACTCTCATGAGATATCAAAGTTATTGTCTGATGATTTCTACATTCCAACCTTATTAGTTGTCATATACGTTACATGTACGTACATTGAAAACTCTACTAGATAATGTTATATTTTTTTTGCTTTCAACTTTCATACATATATTAAAGAGCTAAAAGGAGTTTATTATCTATCCAAAAGTTTATAAATTCTGATGCTCTAATAACACTACATTCCTGAAGTTTTAAGTTTCCTTTTGGTGTCATTTCCTTTCTGTCTGAAGAGTTCCTTTTAGCACTTATTTTAGAGAAATTCTGCTGCCAACAAATTCTTTTTGTCATTCCTTCATCTGAGAATGTCTTTATTTTGCCTTCATTCCTGAATGAAATTTTCACTAGATATAGAAATCTGGGTTGACAGTTTTCTTTCAATATTTGAAAAATGTCCCTGTATTGTGGCTCTGTGGATTCTGGCTAGAAATCCATAATAGTTCATATGATTCTTGCTGTATATGTAATATGTTGTTTTTCTCTGGCTGCCCTAAATGTTTTTCTTTCTCTCAGCATGGTTATGTTTCTAAGCATGGTATTCTTTAAAAAATATATATATATATATGAAGCATGGTATTCTTTGACTTCATTCTATTTGGGGTTTGCTGAGCTTTTTCAATATGTAAAAGTCTGTCTTTTCCCATATTTTGTAAGTTTTTATCTATTATTCCTTCAAATAATTTTTCTTGCACCAATTTCTTTCTTCTGTCCTGGAAGTCAATGACACAAATGTTAGATCTTTTGATGTTATGACACAATCCTCGAAGTTATTTTTATTTATGCTCTTTTCCTCTCTTCACTTTTTATATTGAATAATTTCTATTGATTTACCTTCAGTTCACTGGCACATTCCTCTGTCACATTCATTCTTTTATTGAGTCCACCCAGTGAGATTTAAAATTTTAGTTACTGAATTTTTCAATTCTAGAATTTCCATTTGGTTCTTTTTATGTTTTGCTGAACATTTCTATCTTCCCATTTGTTTTAAGAGTGTTTTTTCTTAATTCTTGGAACATTTTTATCATAGCTGCTTAAACATTTTTTTTTTTCTTCTGATAATTTCAACGTCTCTGTCATCTCAGGGTTGACATCTACTGATAGTTTTCCCCTTGCAAGTGTTCATTTTTTTCTGTCATTGTTCTTTGCATATTGAGTAATTTTAAATTGTATCCAGGATGTTTTGAGATCTTATATTCTGTTAAAGTTCTGTGTAGAATGTATTTTTTGAAAGCAGGCAGTAAGCTTGGTAAAACCCAGGCCACCAGTCTTAACCTATCTTCTATAGTTTCAATTTTAGTTCAGTTTCAAATCTTTCGTAGTTCTAAAAGGATCTCCCTTATGTGTAAGGCTCTTTGATAGACATTTACATTGTGGTTAAACTTTCACAGCCTTTAGTATGTTGGTTTGGGTCAGTTCTATCCATACACAGTTTGGGGTGAGCCCAGGACTTCATACATAACTTTTTGTACCCCTTTCTCAAATTTTTCTTTCCTTGTGAGTTTTTTCACTACCCTCTTTGGCTCTTGAGAGCCCTTTTACCTATTCCTAAAGGCAGGGATTTAGCGTCTTCATTCCACAGTGTGTTTTCCATGACTGAATTTTCCTCTGTTGCTATTGCTGTTAAGTGTCATCAAGTCATTCAGACTCATAGTGATATATAGGCTTTCTGAGGAGCAGCTGGTGGGTTTGAACCACTGACCTTGTGGTTAGCAGCCCAGTGTTTATTATACAGTGCCACAGTAGTGAAGTGAAAAGAGTGAAAAAGAAGGAAAAGTGTAACAGAGATTCCTTGTACTCTCTTAACTACAGGGTCTCCTTTATCCAGTTCAGCTGGTTAGAGTTTTAAGTACCTACATGGCTGTTGCAGCCTTGGGACTGAGACTTGCTTTTGGCCTGGTCTGGGAAAGAAACCAACAAAAACAACCCACGGAATTTTCTCGCTCTCTGTGTTCTACAAGGACCTCCATTCCTAGTTCTCTGGCAGAAAGAGAGGGTTTCTTTGGAGGCTTTTCGGTCCATGCTCACTGCCCTTGAGTCTTAGCTAAAGATATCGGAGGCCAAATAAGCAGAATGTTGACTATACTTGTAGTTCTTCAAGTTTTCATTTTTCTCTCCAATATTCCTGCTATTTTTACCTTTAAGAGTTGCTGTTGTTGTTAAGTGTTATGAGTTGGTTCTGACTTATAATGTACCATTAAACAACAGAATAAAACACTGCCTGGTCCTGTACCATCCTGATAATCGTTGCTGTATTTGAGCCCACTGTTGCTGCCAATGTATCAATTCATCTTGTTAAGAGTTCTTAGATAATTGCTTTTTGTATTCTCTCTGGTGTTTTAGGTGTATTCAATGGCAAAAATACGGTGGAGTGTGTTCCATTTTAAATGGAACCAGAAGTCTCATTCAATGAATCCTCATTCAATGGAACTCTCATTCAATGCTGAAGGCCTCAGTTTGAAGTTTAAGCTGTCATTTCCTTCCATAGTCCATTGGCTAAAGCAAATTCCACGGCTGAGCCCAACATGAGTGGGACAGGCAACTATTTCCTGTCTGTTCCAGCTCTCTGCAGGCCACATGGCACAGGCAGGAAGGGAGTGAAGAACTGGAAATAAAATGCCAACCTACTACTATAATATCAGAGATTCAGAGTCACAGAACACTCAGTCTTCAGCTGTCTCTAGCGGGGGCTCCCCAAATGGCACCCTCTCTTTTAATATCTTGTAAATTGACTTTTTCCCTGTCTCATGCGCTGTGTGATGTCCAGGGAGCTGCCTAAGAGTCCTACAAATTTCTCAGAATTTAGGGTCTCCTTCCAGATCACTGCTTTCTTGGGTGTTCTGTTTCCAATCTATTGTAGCCGTCTTCTGTTTGCATCTTTTCTTCTCTCTCCACCTGACCCCTACACTGTGCTACGCTTTGTTGTTGTTGTTAAGTGCCGTTGAGTCAATTCCAACCCATAGTTATCCTATATAGGGTTTCTGAGGAGCGGCTGGAGAGCTTGAACCAATGACCTTGAGGTTCAAACCAACTTTGTAGTCCAGCACATTAACCTACAGTGCCACATCAGGACTCCATACTACACTTAGAAATAACATTTATATTATCAAAACCTTTGCCTTGCTTGACTGAACAAAGAGCCACCTATAGGGGGACTTCAAAAAGTTTGTGGAAAAATGCAACCAAAAGAAAATGTGATATTTTGAACTTCTACTTTTTGTCTTTTTAACTCAGTAACAGTCTGTGGTAAGGTAAGTAATTATTTTTTCATTTATTCAATAATTCACCAAGTAAGTAAGAAGTCTCTTCGAGTATAAAGATGTATCCTATACTTACCTCTCTTTCTCTGAGTTGTGATGGTGAGTGAGCCTTTTTTGATTCCTGCTGCTCATATTAGAGGCACTGAGAGTCTGTGGCAAGAAAACCATACTTGATGTTTAGTGCAGCATTTTAAAATTTTACTTGGCTAAGAAGGAGCTCTGGTAGCATGTTGTTGTCAGGTGCCATCGAGTCGGAACCGACTCATAGCGACCCCATGCACAGCAGAACAAAACAATGTTCGATCCTGGACCAACCTCACTACCACC